>NC_142801.1:69656254-69696327 GCF_049724085.1 Artemia sp. Qi Xiang Cuo | reverse complement strand
CTTTTCAGATGGGGGGGTTATTAATTTTTAAAAGTACTTGAAAAAAAAATTCATGGTATTTTTGGGAAAAATTTTATTTTTTTTTTTTGAATTATCATTAGTTCAAAACATTTTTTTTTTTTTCAATATATATAATCACTTTTTTTCGAAATAATAACTAAAAAAGGTTAACTTTAAAATAAAGTAATAAAAAAATCTATGAAGACGTGCCTTTAATATTTTTCAAAATAACCACTAAATAAATACAACGCCGCCGAACGCATAACAAAAACATTGAAATATTTATAGTTTGAACCAAATTAAAAAATTATACTTCTAATTATATAATTATCACGAAGTTATTGTGTATGGAAATAATTTACTCCTTAACTTAATAACAAGACAATTTCTTTTTTTTATTGTAATAATGAGAAAATTTCTACTCACCAGAAATTGCTTTGAATTATCCATTTTCTATGTAAAAGCTTACAAAAAATGTCAGTTGTGTTATGTTCAATAAACTATTCAAAACTGTTGAGGTATCTAATTTGAAACTTGAATATGTACAAAAAATAATTAGCTTCTAAAAAAGATACAACGGTTTTTCCGACACGTATGTAACCTAAAAAAAAAAAACTTGTTTGTAATTAAATAGAAATTAAGTTAATTTTGCCACAAAAAACTTGAAGCAGATCAGATTATAAACAACCTGTTAGGTATGAGCCCATACGCACAGTATATACCTTCAAGCAAATTCTATATGATATTTCTAATTACTATAGCTTCTATAGAAATGATACCTCTTTGCAAATGACCCTGGTAACCGTCCAATGCATTGAAAACCTAAACACATATCTATGCCTTAGGCGTAGGGTTCAAATATATAGATGCCTGGCCCGTGGTAAGGCTTATTACGCAATCACTGGTGAAACTAATTGATGCCTTACTACTAGCATAAGCCAAATAACTAATTTCAACTGCTAAGTAAATCAGAGAGGTTTTTAATGAAGCAAAAAAATCTTTTAGACACAAATTGAAAACAGACGACGATAATATGCCCCCCCCCTGTCTAACACCCCTCATAACTACTACTTCATCAGCATAAATTATAGATCCTGAGGAACTGAAAACATGAATTCCATAATACCCGGAAGAAAGAACGTTGAACAGGTTAAGTTTTAAACAACATTTTAGTAAGCTATGTAGAGCAGATGCATGAAAAAGATTATAGAAAGCTCTTTTAATATATATCAATAAACAAAATAACAGGTCTCCTTCGAGTCATAAATAATTTCAAATTTGAAAAAAAGTAGTATGTGCGTGATCACAACCCGTACCCCTAGTGAACCCCAATTGATTCGAACCGAAATCAAGCGAAACAGAAAGAGATCATGGTTGCAGCGGCAGCTGCAACATAGTAAAGAGCGAACCACAGCTCATAGTAATCAAAAGTTGATAAACGTGTTTTCATAAAAACTGTCTCATGAGAAAAAATTTCCATCTGACAGTGAATCAGGAATGGTAACTATTGTTTCGGTTAATCTTAGAAGTAAAAATTTATTGCGAAAAGAAATTTATGGTTATTTCGAAAAAGAGCCTGAAACTCCTTGAAACTGGCGTCAAATAGAAAAATAAAAGTGCACCGGTGGAATCAGCATGGTCCAAAGCCTTTTGTAGGATAAAAACAGACCCTCACCTTGAACACCAAGGAAAATGACTTTTTTTGCATGGGTAGCACTGATCTGTCTCCCTTTTTTTCTAGCAGGGCTAGGGGGTGGCCAGAGCACCATAGAGAGGTGTGTAATAGATCATTCGAAAGGGAATTATAATTGTAAGTGCCCTTTTCAAGTGACCAAAAAGATTGGAGGTCAAATAGCCCTCCCTCCAGGCCCTCTCTCCCCAAATTAGTTGTACAATATTTTGAGATAGCCATTTTGATTAACATAGTTCAAAGGTCCAATATATATGGTTTTGATGATGATATGGCCCTCCATAGTCCCTAGGGAAGGGCTGTATGTGGTATCGGGTGTATCAATATCGCGCGTGTCGGTATCGCACGTATTGGTTAACATGTATCGTTTCGCAAATATCGGTATCGTTATCAGCTATTGTTTTTTTTCAGTCGTTTTCTAGGCTCATTTTTCAAAGCATGTCCCGGCAAGGTATCATGGTTGCACCGGCAGCTGCAACCTAGTAAAGAGCGAACCACAGCCCATAGTAACCAAAAGTTAAAAAAATTTTTTGAAAAAAAATTGCCTAGTGAAAAAAAATTCCATCTGAAACTGACTCAGGAACGGTAACTATTATTTCGTTTTGTCTTAAAAGTAAATGTTTATTGCAAAAAGTAATTTATAGTGATTTCGAAAAAAAACCCTGAAACACCTCGACATTGGCGTCAGATCAAAATGAAAAGTGTACCACTGCAATCAACATGGTCGAAAACCATGTACAGGCAAATTACAGTCGCCTTCCCTGAATAACAAGGAAAATCACTTTTTTGCAATGGTAGCACTGATCTGTCTCCCGTTTTTTTTTTTTTCTTTTTTTTTTTTTTTTCTTTTTATGTATTGTCCTTGTGTGTGTTAATAAATTACTATTACTATTATTAAAATACATATTTCTGCTAAAAAAAAAAAAAAAAAAAAAAAAAAAAAAAAACAGGTCTAGCGACCTGTCATAGAGAGATTCTTAATGGCTCATTCAAAAGCTATTTCTCATATCTACGTGCTTTTTATAAATTCTGCCATCTGCTAGTGCCATGTGGCACTTTTTGTGCTATTTCTCAAAGGGTGGCACTAGAAGGCTACCAGAACATCGTTGACAGAACGTTTATAGCTCATATAAAAGATATTGCACATATATACGTCTTTCACATAAATCCCACAATCATCAAGTTCAAATGGCACTAAAAACGGCACTTTTGGTGTCGTGTCTCAAGTGGAAAAACTGCACTGTAAAAAAAATGGGATTTCCAACAAAGGGTTTGGCTCGAATTCAAACAAGTAAAAATCCGATTTTTCTGTTGGAATTGTGACTTGCTTATTGAATTCCAACATATTATTGAAATTATTAAGATTTATGTACTTTTCAGTAGAAAAAAGGTAATTTTCACCGTAAATAGGTTATATCAATCAACACGGTTTGAACTTCAACAATAGTTTGAAGTTTCCTGAATATCATTTTAATTTTGACTGTAGGATCATTGAAAGTAATATGTTCAGTATAAGTTCAATTCAAATATTTGGATTACAGCAGAAAAAGGGGAATGCTAATTGAATTTTGAGCATAAAAAGATAATTATAAAAATAAGGAAATATATTTTTACTTTGAAATAAGTTGAGCTTTCTTGTCTGCAAAATGAACACGCAGAAATTTATGTACAAAAATTATCTTTTAAATTTTACAATCGCTTTTTTTTAAATACATTTTTTGTGAGTAAGCATGGGCACTGTTCTGTTTTCTGAAGGAACAGAAAAAAAAACAGGGCTTGAATGAAAAAGAACAGAAACAGAACAGGTCAACAAAAAAACAGAAGACCTGTTTCTGTTCTGTTTTTTGGCAAAAATAGAAAACAGCTGTTTTTGTGTAAAAAACAGTTGTTTAAACAGCTGTTTTTCGAACACCCAAAGCTTAAAGAAGAAAAAAAAATTGTAAATAATAAGTTTTAGTTTATAATCAGTACTATTGCAGCATTTTCCCGCTAAAAATAACAGTTTTTTTGAAAAACGGTCTATGCACACAACATCGCCATCCTTTTTATGGTTATTTTCTTCCATCTTCCCGTTCCTTTTTTACAAAAATGGGCTTTTATTTTTATACGAAATCTCCTCGAATTTCCCGGAAATGCATACTAGTTATTCCCCCATCCTGATTTTCAGAAGCCATCTGAAACAATGTATGAAAGAAGGAAATTGCGCGGGAAAATGACACTTCTTACCGCCAAGTCAACAATTTTCGTTGCCTCGTGGCTTAAAACAATCTTTTTAGATTAATTATCTCCTAGCCAATGTGTATGAGAGACAAATCAAAAGGAAAATTCAGGGTTAAAGTGTACTTCGTATATTTTTATAGCGCTTTCCGCTAGAAAATAATGTTCTAGGCCCTCCACAGAATTCATTCTTAAGTAAATATGTAAAATGAAATTTCTCAAATTCTTAATTTCAAAGAAACTTAGACCCTTTGCTACACAATACTTTCTTTAAGCATTCTCTTCTCTTAAATAGGTTTTAAAAGGGATGCAAATATAAGAACCATTGCAATTTTGGATAACTTATTTCGAAAATTTCTTTCGTTTTGCGGCAGAAAATACTTTCTCCAACCCATACATTTGCTTTATTATAGAAAGTATTACTACTTCAAACTTTTGTTTTAAGAATACGAGTGGGCATGCTCTTAATTATTTAGGCACGTTTTCATCGTCCATTGCAAAGGAAAAGGGGAACTGCCAACCTTGACAATCAATGTTTGAGCAATTGTAACGTGTCTTCGGATAGCCTGTGCTGCAACCTCGTTTTTTAACAGACACCCAGCTCCCCGCTCTTCTTCTCCATTACTTTCACCACCCTCTTCCTTAGACACTGCATCAGTTTATTCAGATTCTTCAGCAAACGTATCTTCATTTTCGGAGTTTTCAGAACAACGAACAGAAAGACCGTCTGAATAATTTTCACTAGTTAGATCGACATCTTCGACTTCATCAAACGATTCCAAGCATCAAATTGGATTTCATCAAATGAAATCCAAGAACGGGTGCAACAAATGAATGAAGACAATGTAAAAACATGAAGTTCAGGAAAAGGCTCATATCCTACAGGCTTCGGTGATATTGGTCCCAGAATCAGTCACAACACGGGACATTTTATCTGTCATTTAAAACTTCCTGATTGCTACTTGGATTGCTGAAAAGAGGTTAGTAGCTGTATGAGAATGCTTATGCCTCTTGAAATGTGAAAGAAAGCTGTACAACCTCTGCTCATTTTTCATTTTCCTGGGGTAATAGGCAGTGATACTTATAAAGCAAGATCCTTTGCAGACCAGTAGTGAAAAGTGAAGCTAGTCTGAGTGGCAGATCTTAAAGCAGCCTTCTGAACTTCTTTTTTCTGGCAGCAAAACTTATTTGACGATGGAAGGTTCCCCCAAGTGGTGCTTTCAAGCCCCCTGTTGTTATTTTTTTTTTTTAAATAAGCTGTTTCCTATGTGGCTTATCAAACAGAGAAAGTGGCAATTTGTCCTTAAACAGGGTTTTGCAGCAGAGCAGCCGCAGAGCAGCTTGTTTTGATCGAGTGGAATTAAAGAACCGTCGCATCTCTGCTCTTCTTATTCCAGATTTCCCTAATCCATTGCCCTCTGTGTCGCTTGCTTTACTAACTGGAGTTTTATCAAGGGAAGCAGCTTGACTTGATATATTTTTTTTTAGTTGGTTTGGGTTTGTTATTTGCTGCAGCAGCCGCATATACTTTATCTTTGTGCATATCAATTGTGTGCTTCCTTTCGAGATAGTATATCAATGTCATGGCAGAGACTTCCTTAGCCTTTAGAGACACTCCTCAGAAGCTGCACCTAATACTTTCTTTGCTTTCTTTTTTTCCGTAGGGTACCCAGAGAGATGTCTTGAAACATCCAAGTCGTCATCAGAAAATTATATCATGCTTGTCTCATGGCAAAGGTTGATTTTAGGATTTTTCAAAAAAATAGAAGCACCTTCTAGTAGCCTACCATTTTGTAAATTGCACCTCCAGCCAAATATCTGACCTCTTTCCCCTCAGTGACGTAATTAAGGGGAAAGGGGCGAATTCCCCCCTGAGCGGTTTCGTTTGCGCAATGAACCAAGAAAACCTGTCGGCAAATAAAAGCAAAATGACAGCTCCTAACTACGGTTTCCTAAAAACTTAGACCATTTGCAGCACAGCATTAATTTTTACGGGAATTTATTTGTCTATAATAGGTACTTAAGAGATAGATACAAGAAATAATATACTGCTTAGAGACAATTTTTCAGTTTATTGTGTTGTACAGCAACAATTACCGTGTTCGCCGGAAGATGTGGTATCCTACAGAATGAGAAAAGTGTATCAGCATTTTATAAGACTTCGGCCAGTTAGGCCAGAATCAGTTAGTTAGGCCACTGTTTTAACTCAAGGGTTTAGGGTTTTTGTTTTCGACATAATACCTTTAAATTAGGTTTTTTTTTTTTTTTTTTTTTTTTTTTTTTTTTTTTTTTTTTTTTTTTTTTTTAGTATTTCTACTGTAGATGGTCGCTGTATATGTGACCGAAATGTCTGGACTTTTGTACCTGTTTTTTCACTGTCTTAATAAATGGATTTATCCCCATTTGAGAGTTTAAGAGTTTTTATTGATTCTATTTAGAGATGGTTTTATTAATATGAGAAAAAGTATATTTGGCATCTTGAAAAAGTATATCTTGTTATGTTGATGCAATAAAACGTGCCAGCAAAACATTTATTTCTACTGGACAAGACTTCAGTACATTTACATTCCTCTCTGACTAAACATTTAAGAAAATTTGCAATTAATAATCGGTATTTATTATGTATAGACTAGTATGGTAATCATAGCAAGTCACTGTTATCTAGCAGCATAAATTCCATAAAAACCGTTCAATTAAAATTTTCCCGGTTAAAGGCGCGGATTACTTCCCATGTAATGTAGGATACAGAAGCCCTGCCAATAGAACCAGGATATACAGTAATAAGTGCTTTGTTTGATTCCTGCTTCACCTAGACAGTATCTGTGCAACTTTGCTGCTCAATTGACTAAATAATATACACTAAAAAAGAAGATGTTTTTGTGGAAAAAATCTGCAACTTTACTGTTCTCTCTTTTACACACCTACATAAGGTAAAGAGGTAAAAGGATGCGGCACTAAACCCTTAAGGTCCAAACCGGCGGTGCTGATCTCCGTTTCGTGGCCCTTCAGCCAGGAAGTGCAATGGGGGGCTGGGGGCCAGCCAACCTATGCTTTCGCAAACCCTTCCTGTTTTACCTTCCCCAGATTTCTCCAGGTACCCATTTAGAGCTGGGTTGACTCTGGCAAAGCTTACAGGGTCACACCACTGACCCGCGTCCCAAACTAAGAAACTGACCACACCAGGGATCGAACCCGAATTCACGGATTCTCAGCCCAGCGCGTCCACTTACACACCTACATACTCTCATCTGACTCCTAAGTCCTAATTTTGTCTAGCTGAAATAATCTAGCAGCACATTTGATATGTTAGACACACTGAGTGCCATCATTTTAATTACTTCTACTTTATATTGACGCTCCAATTCCAAAAACGTGTAGGGGGCGTAACCACGCTTCTTTAAAATTTCAAATTATGATTTACAAAGCTATTTTGTAAGTTCGAAATTTCTTAATATCTCATTCTCGAATCAATAAAATAAAATCGAGAACAGAAGAAAAACAGGTTGAAAAAAAACAGAAACAGGACAAAATAAGTAGGAAGCTATTCGGGACGAACACCGTGCTGCCATCTACAATCTAGTCTAACGCTGGCAGGTTATAATTTATTCAAGGATTATCGATCGAGTCTAATGGGGTCAAGGTCAATTGATTTATTCGTTGTTTCCAAGTGTATTGTCTCAGGAGTGAAGTTTGAACATGCGCATTGATGGTGGGGAGAGATGTATTGATCTAGGAATCGAGGGGGAAGTGAATTTCCGAGAACTTGATTTACATAAATGAAGGGGAGAAGATTTCCAAGAAATTGATTACATAAAAGAAGGAGACAGAATTTCTGAGAAATTAATTTGCATAATCGAGGGGAATTATTGATCTATGAAAGGCGAATTAGAAATGACATCACTTGTTTCCTAGGAATTATACGGGATTCTAAAGAGATAGAAATTCTATTTTTAAATATGGCTTCTCTGATCTTACGTGACAGAGATAAATTAATATTCTATTTTGAAATATGGCTTCTCCGATCTTTAGGTCAGAGTGATAAATTTATATTCTATCGAAACCATAATAGTGTAGCTAGGAACATCTTAGAAATATAGAGATTAACGCGGGAAAGGGTTTCTTAGGAATTTCAAATGTGACAGCCAGGGATGCCAAAACAAAAGGAACACGCAGAAATTACTTTTAGGGGATTATTTGGGCGAAACAGCTTGAGCTATTTCAGAAGATGATTTTAGAAGATGTTTTAGAAGATGAATGGGTGAAACTCTGTGGTCGTTATAATACACAAGTTCCATTTGAACAGTGTTGTGAGGTCCCCTACCCCAAATCCAAAGGCCCCCCGGACGCCCCCAAAGGGCCCCCGGTACCCCCAAAGGGTCCCCGACACCCCCACATTGCCCCCCAGCACCACCAAAGGGCCCCCTTGGCGTCACCAAAGGGCCCCCGGCACCCCAAAGCCCCCCTCTCATTTTTTAATAATTTCTTATGTGCAGTTGAGAAAGAGAAGGGCCCCCACATTTCAAAAGGCTTTATTATATCTTTTCAGAACAAGTTCTTTTCTTAATATTCCCTCCTAAGCCCATTTTACAAGTTGAAGTACTCATCCTTTTCACCACAACTTTACCTTACGACTTTTTGAATATCCCAACGCCAACCAATACTTTTCAAAAGGCTTTTTTATGTTATTTCAAAACAAGTTCTTTACGTAATGTCCCTCCTAAACCAATTTTACATTTGTACTCATCCTTTTTACCCACAACTCTACTTTATGGCTTTTTGAATATCTCATCACCAAGCAATACTTTCAAAAGGCTTTTTTATATCTTTTCAGAACAAAAATCAAATATTATTAATAAAATCACATGTATTTTAAATGTGTGCATCAAAGTAACAACAATATTCTTTAATACCACCGAATGTTTACTTAATACACACAATTTTCTCTTAGAAATATTATTTTTCATTAGTGATAACACTTTTTCTGTTCGAAGTAGCAAGTTTTCTACCAAAAATACCAAATTTTTTCTTAGAAATAACATTTTTTCGACTGTGATAACAACTTTTCTGTGAGAAGTAGCAAGTTCTTCTTAACACTAACAAACCTTCCCATCAAAGTAACGACATTTTAATTTAATACTAACATACTTTTGCTGAACACACACAAATTTCTCTTAGAAATAATATTTTTCATCAGTGATAACACTTTTTCTGTTCAAACTAGCAAGTTTTCTGTCAAAAATACCAATTTTTTTTTTTTAGAAGTGACATTTTTTTGACTGTGATAACAACTTTTCTGTCAGAAGTAGCAAGTTTTGCTTAACACTAACAAACATTCTCATCAAAGTAGCGACATTTTACATTAAAACTAACATACTTTTATTGAATAAAAACAAATTTTTCTTAGAATTAATATTTTTCATCAGTGATAGCAAGTTTTCTTTTCGTACTAGCATGTTTTCTGTCAATGATACCAAGTTTTTTTTAGAAGTAACAATTTTTTGATTGTGTAAACAACTTTTCTGTCAGAAGTAGCAAGTTCTGCTTACCAAATTTTCCACTTCAGTTCAGATTTTTCTCAAAGAGATGAAAAAATTTAAAATAATGTTCCAAATTTCTCATAGGAGATAGAAAAGTTCAAGTTCACTTCTATATTTTACCAAAGAACACAATTCAATTCTAATTTCTCCAGAGAAAATGCAAATCTTCCACTCCAGTTTTAAGTTCACCAAGACGTAAAGAAATTTAAAGTTCTGTTCTAAATTTTTCCATAGTAGATAGAAGAAGCTATACCATAGTTGTGAATATTTGCTATAAAGATAAAAAGTTCTACTTCAATTTTAAATTTTCTCAACGAAGTGAAGAAAAGTTCAACTTCGATTCTGAATTTTTTTCAGTGAAAATAAATAAGCTATTGATCAATTCTATTTTTCCAAAATAATATACTTGCTATTTCGTAGTGTAGGGTAGCTAGTGTAGAAAACTTGCTAATTCGAACAGAAAAAGTGTTATCACTGACGAAAAATATTATTTCCAAGAGAAATTTGTGTGTGTTCAGTAAAAGTAAATTATTTTTAAGGTAAAATGTCGTTACTTTGATGAGAAGGTTTGTTAGTGTTAAGCAAAACTTGCTACTTCTGACAGAAAAGTTGTTATCACAATAAAAAAATGTTACTTCTAAGAAAAAATTTGGTATCTTTTACAGAAAACTTGCTAGTTCGAATAGAAAAAGTGTTATCACTGATGAAAAATATTATTTCTAAGAGAAATTTGTGTGTGTTAAAGTATGTTAGTATTAAGGTAAAATGTCGTTACTTTGATGAGAAGGTTTGTTAGTGTTAAGAAGAACTTGCTACTTCTGACAGAAAAGTTGTTATCACAATCAAAAACATGTTACTTCTAAGAACAAATTTAGTATCTTTGGTAGGAAACTTGCTAGTTCGAACAGAAAAAGTGTTATCACTGATGAAAAATATTATTTATAAGAGAAATTTGTGTGTGTTCAGTGAAAGTATGTTAGTATTAAGGTAAAATGTCGTTACTTTGACGAGAAGGTTTGTTAGTATTAAGCAGAACTTGCTACTTGTGACAGAAAAGTTGTTATCACAGTCGAAAA
Source organism: Artemia sp. Qi Xiang Cuo (assembly GCF_049724085.1). Taxonomy (NCBI): domain Eukaryota; kingdom Metazoa; phylum Arthropoda; class Branchiopoda; order Anostraca; family Artemiidae; genus Artemia; species Artemia sp. Qi Xiang Cuo. The sequence continues at coordinate 69,685,807 of NC_142801.1, read as the reverse complement.
AATGTTACTTCTAAGAAGAGATTTGGTATCTTTTGTAGAAAACTTGCTAGTTCGAACAGAAAAAGTGTTATCACTGATGAAAAATATTATTTTTAAGAGAAAATTGTGTGTGTTCAGTAAACATTTGGTGGTATTAAAGAAGAATGTTGTTACTTTGATGCAAACATTTAAAATACATGTGATTTTATGAATAATATTTGATTTTTGTTCTGAACAGATAAAAAAAAAGCCTTTTGAAAGTATTGCTTGGTGATGGGATATTCAAAAAGCCCTAAAGTAGAGTTGTGGTGAAAAGGATGAGTTTTTCAACTTGTAAACTGGGTTTAGGAGGGAATATTAAGAATAGAACTTGTTCTGAAAAGATATAATAAAGCCTTTTGAAATTTGGGGACCCTTCTCTGTCTCAAGTACACATAAAAAAGTATTAAAAAATAGGGGGGCCCTTTGGGGGTGCCGAGGGCCCTTTGGGGGCACCAAGGGGCCCTTTAAGGGTGCTGGGAGGGCCTGTGGAGGTATCGGCTTCCCTTTGGGGGCACCGGGGGCTCTTTGGGGGTGCCTGGAGGGCCTTTGGGGTTGGGGTAGGGGACCTCACAACACTGTTCAAATGGAACTTGTGTATTATAACGACCACAGAGTTTCACCCTAATTCATCTTCTAATTCATCTTCTAAAATCACCTTCTAGAATGTCTCAAACGGTTTCGCTCAAATAATCCCCTAAAAGTAATTTCTGCGTGTTCCTTTTGTTTTGGCATCCCTGCGCTGTCACATTTGAAATTCCTAGGAAACCCTTTCCCGGGTTAATCTCTTCATCTCTAAGATGTTCCTAGCTACACTATTATGGTTTCGATAGAATATCAATTTATCACTCTGACTCTGACCTTAAGAGTCAAAAGAGATCCGAGCGCAACTAGCCCTCCCCCACGCCCTTTTTTTCCAAACCCATCCGATATAAATATTGAGAAATTCATTATTCTAAAATAGTTCAAAAATCAGATAAAAAAATTCCAGGGTCGACAAAACCCCCCAGCCCGGGGGCAAACGTCTTAAGTTATGCCCCAGGGGAATATAAGGTTTTAACCTAATGGGTGGTCGTATAAACTAGCCAATTTGTTTGAAATAGTCCAACGATCAGCTAACAAAAGCTTCGTTGTCAAGATAACCCTCCTCCAAAGCCCGGCGAAGGGTTCTAACTTATGCCGAGAGGGCATATAAGGTTTTTATGGGAGATGTGGTCGTATACGCCTTGAAGGGGACTCTAATGATTAGAAATTGAAAGTTCTAATTCCGTTTATAAGACTCAAAAGTCATCTGATGGAGACTAGCCCCTCCTCTTCCAACCCTGTTTTCCCCAAATGTGCCCAATTTAATTTTTATATAGCCATTTTGTTTAAAATAGATCGAATATAATATAACAAAACTCCAGGGATAAAACAGCCCCCTGGAATCTAGGGGCGAGTGTTGTAAAATGTGCCCTGGGGGCATATAAGGTTTTAATGGAAGGAATGGTCGTATAAATTTCGGAGGGGGCTCACTCAATTGCAAATCAGAATTTATAGTGTCCTTTTTAAGAGTCAAAGATCGGAGGGCAACTAACACCTCCCCCCAAGGCCCTTTTTCTCCAAATGTATCAAATCGAAATTTGAGATAGCTATTTTGTTCAAAATAGTTTAAAGATCAAATAACAAAAACTCCAGGGTCGACCGTCAACATATCCCCCCAGAGCCCAGGTGTAAGTATCTTTAGTTATGCCCTGGGGACACATGAGGTTTTATGTAAGGGCTGGTCGCTTAAACTTCGAAGGTGGCTCATTTGATTGGAAACTGAAAGTTCTAGTTACCTTTTTATAAGTCAAAAGTACCTCCCCCCCCCCTCCACACACACAGCCTCTTTTCCCCAAATGCATCCAAAGAAAATTTTGAGACAGCCAGTTTATTTTAAATAGCCCAACGACCAGATAACAAAAACTTCGTTGTCAATATAACCCCTATCCAGAGGACGGAGAAGGGTTGTAACTTATGCTGTGGGGGCATACATGGTTTTTATGGAAGAAGTGGTCATATAAAATTTGGAAGGGATTCAAATGAATAGAAATTGAAAGTTCTAATTCCGCTTTTAAGAAATAGAAACCTACAATATAGCAAACTCAAAACGACCAGAAATGAAATATACAATCGTAGCAAAATAACATACAACAGGCACTAATATAAATGAATAAATAAATATTAAAAAGAGTATAGCTTAGGTTGAATATGCAAATCAAGCTTAAAACAAACAAAAGTAGTTTGCTATTGAAGCATAAATGAAACCAAAACGAACAGAAATTAAATAAACAATCATAGCAAACAAATATACAAAAGGTACTAATATAAATGAGTAAATAAATCTTAAACGAGTGAAGTTTAAATTGAATATGCAAATCAAGCTTGAACGAACAAAATGTCTGCAAACAAGAGTTTGCCTCCTTCTCTCATTGTAAAAGTCTGAAACCCACCGCGTCATGGTGCTTAACTGAAAACGAATTATATTACAAATATTTTCTTTTGTGCTTATTACAATATTGAAAATAAACATAAAATTACAGTAATATTAGATTTTGAACTGATGAGCTTTCAGCAATTAATATTATTATATATCAAATATTAAATTAAGTTTTATTAGTTCTTTGCAAGACTGTTGAATTGATGATCTTTCAACAATTAATAGCATTATAAATCGAACATTCACTTTTGTTTTATTTGTACTTTTCAAGACTATACAAGACAAATACATTTTTCAGTAAAGCGCCAATGACTTAGTATGTTTTAGACTTTTACAGTGAGAGAAGGAGGCAAAACCCAAACTCTTGTTTGTAGAGATTTGTGTTCGTTTCATGCTCGATTTACATATTGAATTTAAGTTTTGCTCGTTTTAAGATTTATTTACTCATTTTTGTTAGTACCTATTGCATATTTTTTTGCTATAATTGTTTATTTAATTTCTATTCGTTTTGGGTTTCATTTATGTTTCAAAAGCAAAATATTTTTGTTCGTTTTAAACTTGATTTGGATATTCAACATAAGCTTTACTGGTTTTAAGATTTATATTAGTACCTGTTGTATGTTTTTCGCTATGATTGTTTTTTTAATTTCTCTTCGTTTTGGGTTTCATTTATTCTTTAATAGTATTTTCTGGTCGTTTTGAGTTTGAGTTGTTGTAGATTTCTATCTCTCCTGATCTTAAGTTCAATATGGCCTTTACTTTTCTTTAAAAAAGCTTTTTTTTTCGATAGTTATTTAATTAATTACTTCTAAGGTATATTTGGTTCACTTATCAACTGAACAAGATCAGTTCTATGCTTAAGTGCGTTTCAGGAATAAAGAGGGGTGAATTATTTGTTTGAATTTAGTGTTTTTTTAATATTGAAGAGATTTTATATACTTAATTACAAGGGAGAACTATCTTTTACTTAAATAAGGAAGCTTTTATAGGGGTTATGAGGTTAGAAGCTATTTCATTGAAGACCTACCACCTACATTCATAATCAATGCCGTCAACGGGGAGTGGGGACATATGCCCCATTAGGTTTTTAAAAACATCTTGGTTGGTATTTTCTTTGAAAAACGGTTTTTTGGTATTTACGTAGAAAAAAGTTGAAAAGCAACAAAATTATTCCTCTAGAGTTGAAAAAGTACATTTTGCCCACTCCCTAATTTTATAAGTTGGCACCATGGGCGCCCATATGGGGGGCAGAGGGGGGTCTCCAACCCCCGCCCCCCCGGGCTGAATGATGCTGCCTTATATTTTATATTTTTGTTTTGAGATTTCTATTATACAGCATTGGAAGTACCGATTAGACCAGTTAAGCCCCCTCCCCCTAAACTTAAGCTTATGGGCGCCAATGGTTGGATTCACAGTTCACAATCAATCAATCAATCATTTATTACCCACAACTACAAGACAACAAGTAGTACAAGTGGAGTATAAACATAATAATAAAAAAAGGAAAACAAAAAAGAACATCAACAAACACTACAATTAAATTAAACTAAGAAAAGATCTGTAAAAGACCGTGGTCAGGGCCAATATTACAAAAAGCATCAGCAGAAAGCTTTTTGTGTAGGTCACCGAGCTTTTGAGTTACATCCGTAACATAGAAACTTTTAACTAGATACCGATTTCAAGTCCATGGCGGCAGAGAAAGAAGAAATTTGCAAAATTTGAAATATGTAACTTTAATCTTATTTAAATCATTTAGCTTAAGAACAGAATGAACACCCAAAAAATAAAGCACAGAATGATCAGAAAAGTCGAAAATAAGCACCCAAGAGCTCTTCTGTTATATTTTTCACGGTTTGCTACAATTTTTGAATAACTGAACTGAATTTTTTTTACTGAATCAGCAACAATCTGTTTACGAAAGAGAGCTAGAGAATTAGAAACAATAATACCAAGCCACCGAAAGGAAGAGGCAGAAAGTACAGAAAATTCATTACATACCAGAGGAGTAGACGAAGACAGATTATAAGATAAGAATTCACACTTGTCAAGATTCAGGGATAGACCAATATTTAGGAAAGGCTGAGAAACTAAGGAAACCATCGCAGAAAGAGCAGACTTAGTACGACTAATCTACAGAATGTCATCAGCATAGGCAATGTAGGAAATATCAATAGAACCAGAAAAATAAGTGCCTGAGATCTTTTCCTGAACAGTAGAAATACAAATTTTGAAAAGGGTTGGTGATAAAACACCTCCCTGCCTAACACTACGAAGCACTTTAATAGTTGTTTCGGGAAAAGATTTCAGGCGGAGGTAAGAATTAGAATACCAAAACGTAGAAGGTAAATAACCGATAAATTAACAACAGAAACAGCCAAAGAAAACAAAAGCTATTTATGAGAAACAGAATCAAAAGATTTTGAAATATTAAATGTACAGAGATAAGCTCCCTTACCCTTAGAAGAATTAGAAATTAGAATAGAAGAAAGGACATAACGAGCATGTTGGTACCCCACACCGGGTCTGAAACCAAGTTTGTTTTCACCAAAGAAAGAAATATTTCGAGTTAGATTAGGTAAAAGAATATACTCGAAGACCTTGCTAATATTGCAAGAAACAGAAATTGGACGGTAAGAAGAGCAATCTGTTGGCGGTTTACCTCTTTTTAAAATTGAAGTCAAGCTGCCACACAAAAAGCTTTCCGGGACGACAGAAGATGCCAAGCACATTTGAAACAAAAGTGCAAGATGTGACACAAGTTCAGCACATTGGGTTAGATGCTTTTTGGAGATACCATCAGCATCAATAGATTTCGACTTAAGATGATTCAAAGCATTCAAAACTTTACAACGCGATATAGGCAGAACAAAGCGCTGACTTAGAAATCTAGGGACCGTTTCAACAAACTTTCTACGAACAGAATAATTCAAAACGGAGAAAGTCTTCGAATAATATGCATGCCAAGAACTTGGTGGAATAGCATTATTACTTACATCAGAATCGTCTGTTTTACTTGAATTAATTACATTCCTCCAATCTTTAGACGAAGATTGAAAATCAAGCCCTCGGTATCGGACACTTTTTAGATACTTCTTAAATTCTAATTTATTTTTCGGTTCAATAAGAAAAACATTACCAGACCTAGGCCGACCACAATCTGTCCAAACTTTTAGCCAAAATTTAGCTTTATTTTTACAGGCCTTAAGGTTAGGGTCAAGTGACCAAAGAGGCTTTTGAGTATTCTTTCGGATTCTCTTTACTGGGACAGAAATTTTTTCAGCTTCTTTCATAGCGGAGAGGATAGAATGATAATATCGGTCTATTTCATATTTAGCATATATAAAATTCTGACAACACTGCAAAAGCTGATACGGAACATAAATCGTACTTAGAAGTGAAGCCGTACTTAGAATGTTGGAACATAAACAAAAAAATTCGCATCATTCTAATCAGGCTTATAAAACCATTTAGAACGTACACCACGACTCTTAGATATACTCCCAGAACAAACAAAAGACTTTGATAAACAAAAAGACAGCGGAAGGTGATCAAGATCTTGCTCGTCAAAATGAACCGTAACTGGCGAGCAGACAAGAGCTGCAGAACAAATAATGTGATCAATGTCTGATTTACTACCTGAATAGTGAATATACATATAATCATGGGACTTCCGAACAATTTTATAAGCCGGGAGAGAATCAAAAAGCTGACTATTACAAGCACAAGATAAATTCTGAAGTGAAAGAATGGAACGATCATTATATGGCAGATACACATTAATTAATACAATATTACAAAGACTCACCGGAAGAAAACTGTCATCTGATTGGAAAAGCACAGGACTCGCACCAGAAATATTTTTCTTAAAAACACAAGCTAAGCCGCCAGGAGGGCGGCCACGCTTAATTTTAGCTGGACGCACAAAAACAACGTGATCACTGCTTCGTCTCAGAAAATTTTCGCTAAAGGCGGTCAGTAAATGTTCTTGGAGACAAACAACGTCGTAATTAACATACAGATCATCAATAAAAAAGTCCTTGCCTCTCGTTCCATTAATCTTAAATGAGACTGACAGGTTCAGGTTCATACATTTTTGTTAACAAAAAAACAACTCAATGTGACAACAAGTCGCACTAAAGCAAGAAGATGCTTGAAGAAGCGACCGGTTGGATATAAGATTATACTTATGTCCGGATTCATTTCTGAGAATAGACCTTATCAGTGATTTTCTTAATCACAGGGCATCGTAGGCTGTAAGAAGGATGAGATCCTCCACAATTGGCATATTTCGGAGATTCCGTACAACGATCACTGTTCGTAGATAAATGCGGTCCAGCACAACGAGCGCACTTAGGAGTACTACTAGTACATGCACTTTCCGAGTGCCCAGGGGAACGACACTTGAAGCAACACTTTGGCAATTGCTTGAACTCATAAACACGGAAGTTTCATACCCAATCTTCACACCGTTTCGCAGAAATGATCCTTTAGTAATCACGTCTGCAAGTTCAAGCTTAACCGATTTGTTTGTTCCAAATTGACTAGACCCGATTATACCAAACTGGTTCCGTAGCATTTCAAGGTCAAAATCAGACGGGACTTCTCGAATAACACTAGTGTGTTTTTTAGATAAAACTTTCACACTAGAACCAGGTAGAGCTTCCTTTGCTGATTTGCAAAAATCTTCAGTTGCAGATTTCTCAATATTCACCGTCCGCCGCTTTTTAGTCGCTCGCACTCTGGACACCAGCTGATGACCAGAAATTGAGTCTATTACTGATTTTCGCTTTAGCGGGTCACCATGCTCAGGCGGGGGATCGGAGATCAAAATTGTAGCATGTGTATCACACGCAGCAGGTTGGTTAATCACAGGTATTTGAGGAAAGTTCAGATTGTACGAATCAATCTTGGCAGAAACTAGCGAAATCGCTTGCTCAAGGCTCGTAAGCTTGGCTGTGACGTGTGTAAACGCTGTTGCAGAGATAACAGGGACTTCTGTTGGCCTTTTGATGACAAAACAAGGAAGGGAGGGATATCCAAGGACCTCCTGAGGTATTGTCATTTTTTTGTGAGACCTTATCGTGCGAAACCAGAAATTTGGATACGGCTTTCAAGTATTGAATATGAAATTATTATTTTTTTATGCAGCTTCAGGTCTAAAAAGTTTTTTTTTTCGTTTTCAGATGCGTCAAAATACAAAATACTTCTAGCATATTTACTGTAGATCAAGTGCAGAAAAATTATGAGGGAGGGGGTATAAACTTCCTCCCAAATAAATATCAAAGCAAACTTTTTTAGATTATTCCTTAGCTGGATTACTGGTCACTGCAGTTATCATAAGCGTTGCTAGAATTTTTTCGTAAAGGAGAGTAGCCTATCTTTTTCTCTGGGGTTCCAAAAAAAAAGATTTTATTTGACAATTTGAATAAGGAAAGCCCAGAAATTCAGAAAATTTGCAATTTCGGGAAGACTGTAATCACCCGTGTGTAAGTCACCGAGGAGTGCTCCCTTGTTTCTGTTATATATGCTCTTGCCCTTGTAGAGAATTAAGGGACCTGTCGATTTATCATTTAGAAGACAAGGAAATATTTATTTGTGTTTATCATAAATTAGAAATGCAATAAATGAATGGTCAACAGCCTTGTTAGTTCTTGTTGATTAATAAATTATGTTAATGATTGACGTCAATTGTCAATAAGTACATGATAATGCAATATGAATGACGTCTGTGCTTTGTGCAGAATTTGTTTCAAGGAATGGGTGACAACTTTGAGAAAACATTATGAATATAGAAACTATTTGGAAAATTTATAAAATCCTTAAGAAGAATTCGAAAATTTTCACAAGTTCGGGGAATTTTCGCATCTTCATACTCTCCACCCTACTTTTATTTGTATCCTAGTGGTATCAAGCTGGTCCATAGGACTGTACTGTAACCACCATCCCTCCCTTTAGGCTCCTTAGGTATTAGCTGTGGCGGCGCTTGGTCATTTGGGGCCCTGCACAATACCAATTTGCGCAGCCCCAATGGCTATTATAGGCAGCGCAGCCTAAGTAAAGAACGACGTTGGCACAATGTATTATTTTTTTTCCATATCACGGCACGTCGTATAGAAGGAGTTGTCGTAGAAACTGCGAAAAAGGGCTCATTCGATTGGAAATTGGAATGGCTAGTGCCCTTTTTGATAGTCGAAAGTGATTGGAAGGCAACTAACACCCCTTCCAAGCCAACCATTTTCTCAAACATAACCAATCAATATTTTGAGATGGTCATTTTGTTCAGCGTCGTTGAGTTTCAAATAGAAATTACATCTTTGAGGAGGACACTCCCCCAACAACCCTCAGGGCAAGGGTTGTAAATTCTGCCTGGTGGCATATAAGGTTTTTCTAGAAAGCTTTGTCGTAGAATCTTCTAAAAGGGCTCATTCGATTGGAAATTGAAATGGCTAGTGCCCTTTTTAATAGTCGAAAGTGATTGGAAGGCAACTAACACCCCTCCCAGGCCCACTATTTATCCAGCCACATCCAATCAAAATTTTTAGATAGCAATTTTGTTCAAAGTAGTTGAAAGGTCCGGAAACTATATCTTTGAGGATGACACTCCCCCCCACATCCCTCAAGGTAAGGGTTGTAAGTTTTGTGGTAGTTTCACGTTGGGTAGATTATTTGATTTTATTTTTGCTCATTTTTGGAGTTCTTTACTTTTCTTTGAAAAACTTATTTTGTGGAAAAAGCTTTTTTAATTGATTACTATAAACCATGGAATCGAGCTTATATCATTCATTTAGTTAAATCTTATTTTGTATGTGTTTTTGTGGTCCCAAATGAGATTTCAGGTTGTTTCAGCCAAGCAGCATGAGAATCACTCTGTGTAGAATTTCTACGTTGCACAGATATAAGAGAGCATTTGTCGCAACCTTGTATTTTCAGGGTATGGCTACACTGAGATGGGAAACCCTCTGGTGGTTAACGCCACCACTGGGTATTAGGCACGCTGAAGTATGCAAAAATACAAAAAAAACTGGTCAAATCAGGATTGCATTGAGGATTTTGATTCCGGGAGGGAGTGGTATATGGGAAAAGTTTTTTATCATTAAAAAAAAAAATTGTGTATTTATATGTGGATTTTTTACATTCCTGGGAACGAGGGGTGAAAAATAATTTCCTCCAAATTTTAAAGAAAAATAGCACAAGAGCATGCTCAGAATCCTACTACAAACTCACACCCACAAACTCGCCTCCCAAAATTTGAATGTATTGATGTTATGGATGAATAAATGAATTCTAAAGCAAACAAAATTAAAATGAATCAACAAATTAAATTTAAACGAAAAGAAATTACTATTACCACAGACACAGGAGTAGGACTACCGCTCCCTATACCTTATAAATGCAAGAGCGTGATTTGCGCATTACTGAAGACGATTTGTGTTTGGAACAGTGAGATTTTTTGCCACAATTTTAGCAGCAACACAAAAAAATGTATCAAGATGAAAAAATAAACGTGGCACTACATCCCTCCCTCTCAAACCTCCCAAAGGATTAACTGTCACTTGTATTTAATTGAATGTATTTTCAATATGCGATTTTTAAAATATATTTCTCTTTCAGTAAAGCACAAATGATACTCTTGCCCTTAGAAGATTTATGGAGTATAGCCCCGCTTCTGTTTGTGGCAGTTTCTGTTCGTTTTAAGCTTGACTGAATTACCCATTCTAATTTCTATTCGTTTTAGGATTCATTTATTCATCTAAAATAATATCTGTTATCCTTATGTTTGAAGCGATTATTTATTTGATTTCTGTGTACATTTATATGGTCTTCTTATGGGACAGAGGCCATCCTGACCCCCGTCTCTGTGTGTGTGTCTCTGTGTGTGTGTCTCTGTGTGTGTCTGTGTGAGTCTATCTGTGTGTGTGTCTCTGTATGTGTGTATGTGTATGTATGTCTCTGTGTGTGTGTCTCTGAGTGCGTGTCTCTGTGTGTGTGTCTCTGTGTGTGTGTGTCTCTGTGTGTATGTCTGTGTGTGTCTGTCTATGTGTGTGTGTCTCTGTGTGTGTGTCTCTGTGTGTGTGTCTCTGTGTGTGTGTCTCTGTTTGTGTGAGACTGTGTCTCTGTCTGTGTGTGTGTGTGTGTGTGTCTGTTTGTGTGTGTGTCTGTGTGTGTGTCTGTGTGTGTGTGTCTGTCTGTGTGTGTGTGTCTTTTTGTGTGTCTCTGGGTGTGTGTGTGTGTGTGTGTCTGTGTTTGTGTCTATCTGTGTGTGTGTCTCTGTGTGTGTGTCTGACGCACTGTCTCTGTCTTTCTGTGTGCCTGTGTGAGTCTCTCTGTGGCTTTGTGTCTGTGAGTTTCTCTGTCTCTGTGTGTCTGTTTGTCTCTCTGTGTGTGTGTGTGTGTGTGTGTCTGTCTGTATGTTTCTCTCTGTGTGTGTCTCTCTGTGTGTGTCTCTCTGTGTGTGTCTCCGTGTGTGTGTCTCTCTGTGTGTGTCTCTGTGTATGTGTCTCTGTGTCTGTGTCTCTGTGTGTGTCTCTGCTTGTGTGTCTCTGTGTCTGTGTCTCTGTGTGTGTGTGTCTCTGTGTGTGTGTCTCTGTGTGTGTGTCTCTGTGTGTGTGTCTCTGTGTGTGTGTCTCTATGTGTGTGTATATCTGTGTGTGTATATTTTTGTGTGTCTATGTGTGTGTGTATCTCTTTTTGTGTGTGTGTGTGTCTGTGTGTCTGTGTCTGTGTATCTGAGTGTGTGTCTGTGTGTGTGTGTCTCTCTGTGTGTGTGTCTCTGTCTGCTTGTGTGTGTTTGTGTGTCTCTCTGTATTTTTCTCTGTGTGTGTGTGTCTCTGTGTGTTTGGGTGTCTGTGTTTCTGTGTGTGTGTTTGTCTCTCTGTGTGTGTGTCTTTGCCTTTCTCTCTGTGTGTGTGTGTGTGTGTTTTTGTATGTGTGAGTGTGTCTGTGTGTGTGTCTCTCTATGTTTTTGTCGGTATATGTCTGTCTGTGAGTGTCTGTGTGTGGGTATCTGTCTATAGGTCTGTCTCTGTGTGTGTGTCTCTTGGTGTGTCTGTCTGTGCGTGTGTCTCTGTGTGAGTGTCTCTGTGTCGGTGTGTATGTTTGGGTGTGTCTGTGTGTGTGTGTCTGTGTCTGTATGTGTGTCTGTGTGTGGGAGTTTCTGTTTGTGTGTCTCTGTGTGTGTGTCTCTGTGTGTGTGTCTCTGTGTGTGTGTCTCTGTTTGTGTGTCTCTGTGTGTGTGTCTCTGTGTGTGCCTCTGTGTGTGTGTCTGTGTGTGTGTGTGTCTGTCTCTGTGTGTGTGTCTGTGTTTGTGTGTGTGTGTCTGTGTGTCTCTGTGTTTGTGTCTGTGTTTGTCTGTGTGTGTGTTTGTGTCTGTGTGTGTGTGTCTCTGTGTGTCTGTGTGTGTGTGTGTGTCTGTGTGTCTATGTCTTTGTGTTTGTGTCTGTGTGTGTGTGTGTGTGTGTGTGTCTCTGTTTCTGTGTCTCTGTATCTGTGTCTCTGTATGTATGACTCTCTGTGTGTGTCTGTGTGTTTGTGTCTCTGTGTTTTTGTGTCTCTGTGTGTGTGTCTCTGTGTGTGTCTCTGTCTGTGTGTTTGTGTCTGTGTGTGTGTGTGTCTGTGTGTTTCTGTGTTTTTGTGTATCTGTGTGTGTGTATGTGTCTGTGTGTGTGTGTGTTTCTCTGTGTTTGTCTCTGTTTGTTTGTGTGTGTGTGTGTGTCTCTGTGTGTGTGTTTCTGTGTGTGTGTCTCTGTGTCTGTGTCTCTGTGTGTGTCTCCGTGTGTGTGTGTTTCTGTGTCTGTGTGTCTCTCTGTGTGTGTGTCTCTGTGTGTGTGTCTCTGTGTGTGTGTGTCTCTGTGTGTGTGTGTCTGTCTGTGTGTGTGTGTGTCTGCATCTCTGAGTGTGTTTCTGTGTGTGTGTGAGTGTTTGTCCGTCAATGCGTCTGTGTGTGTGTTTGTCAGTCTGTGACTGAGTCTGTGTGTGTGGGGGTGTGTGGGGCTCGGAGTGTGTGTGTGGGTGTGGCTGGGTGGGTCTGTGTGTGTGTGTCTGTGTGTGTGTTTGTCTGTTTCTTTTTCTTTCAGTGTCTTTCTGTCTGTGTGTGTGTGTCTCTTTGTGTGTGTCTCTGTGTGTGTGTCTCTGTGTGTGTGTCTGTGTGTATGTGTCTCTGTTTGTGTGTCTGTGTGTGTTTTTCTCTGTTTTTGTGTCTCTATGTTTGTTTTTCTCTTTCTTTTGATCTGACTGTGTTTATGACTGTTATTGTCTGCGTGTGTTTGTCTCTGTATGTGTGTGTGTGTTTCTCACTCTCTGTGTGTGTGTCTGTGTGTGTGTGTGTGTCTGTTTGTCTGTATGTGTATGGTTGTCTCTGTGTGTGTGTCTCTGTGAGTGTGTCTATGTGTGTGTTTGACTTTGTTTGTGTTTCTATGTGAGTGAGTGTCTCTGTGTGTGTGTCTCTGTGTGTGTGTCTCTGAGTGTATGTCTTTGTGTGTGTGTCTGTGTGTGATTGTCTCTGTGTGTGTGTGTCTTTGTGTGTGTCTCTGTGTTTTTGTCTCTGTGTGTGTGTGTCTGTCTGTGTGTCTCTGTGTGTGTGTCTTTGTGTGTGTATGTTTGTGTGTGTGTGTGTGTGTGTGTGTGTGTGTCTCTGTGTGTGTGTGTCTATGTGTGTGTCTGTCTCTGTGTGGCTGTGTGTGTGGGAGTGTCTCTGTGTGTGTGTGTCTGAGTGTGTGTGTGTGTGTGTGTGTGTCTTTGTGTCTGTCTTTGTTTGTCTCTGTGTGTCTTTGTGTGTGTGTGTGTGTGTGTGTGTGTGTGTCTGTGTGTGTGTCTCTGTGTGTGTGTGTGTCTCTGTGTGTGTGTCTCTGTTTGTGTGTCTCTGTGTGTGTGTGTCTCTGTGTGTGTGTGTCTGTGTGTGTGTCTGTGTTTGTGTCTGTCTGTGTGTGGGTTTGTCTGTGTGTGTGTGTCTGTGTGTGTGTTTCTGTCTGTGTGTTTCTCTGTGTTTGTGTGTTTGTGTGTCTGTTTCTGTGTGTCTGTTTGTTTGTCTGTGTGTGTGTGTGTCTCTTTCTGTGTGTCTCTCTGTGTGTGTGTGTTTGTGTGTGTGTGTGTGTGTGTGTGTGTCTGTGTGTGTGTGTCTGTGTGTGTTTCTATGTGTGTTTTCGTGTATGTGTGTGTGTGTCTATGTTTGTGTGTCTCTGTATGTGTCTGTGTGTGTGTCTGTGTCTCTCTATGTGTGTCTCTGTGTGTGTGTCTCTGTGTGTGTGTCTCTGTGTGTGTGTCTCTGTGTGTGTGTGTGTCTGTTTTTGTGTGTCTGTGTGTGTTTGTGTCTGTGTGTGTGTGTCTCTGTGTGTGTGTCTCTGTGTGTCTCTCTGTCGCTGTCTGTCTCTGTGCGTGTGAGTGTGTTTGTGTGTCTCTGTGTGTGTGTCTCTGGGAGTGAGACTGAGTGTATGAGTCTCTGTGTGTGTGTCTGTGTGTGTGACAGGCTTTGATTGACACTGTGTGTGTGTCACAGATTGAGACTCTCTGTTTGATAGACGCAGATTTTTAGTCTCTGTTTGTGTGTCTCTGTGTGTGTGTCTCTGTGTGTGTGTCTCTCTTGGTTTGTCTCTGTGTGTTTCTCTGTGTGTGTGTCTCTCTTTAATTGTATCTTTGGGTGAAACAGTTTTAGGCATTTAGGTGCTGATTTTAGAAAACAAAAACATACCTTTTAAAATCATAACAACTGAAGGTCAGTGGATAATTCAGTTGTGTGGCCCGGGGATGGCCTTTGGGGGTCTGGGTGGGCCTTTGGGGGCGCCGGTGATCCTTTGGGAGCTTGGGGGGCCTTTGAGTGTCCGGGGGGGCAGTTGGGCGCCTGGGGGGCCTTTGGGGACCGGTGGAGGGCCTTTGGGAGCTTGGGGGGCCTTTGAGGACCGGGGGCTTCCTTCGGGGTTGGGGTAGGAGGATTGGAACCCTTTGGGGTTGGGTTAGAGGACCTCACAACACTGTTCAAATGAAACTTGTGTATTATAACGACCACAGAGTTTCACCATTAAATTCTCTTCTAAAATCTCTTCAAAAATCTTCTTTTAAAATGTCTCTATATGTTTCACCGAAAAAGTTACATAACATGTCTAAAAAGGTTTCGCACAAATAATCCCTAAACGAAAATTCAGCGTGTTCCTTTGTTATTGGCATCTCTGTTCTAACGCATTTCAAATTAATAGGAAACCTTTTCGCGCGCTAAAACAATTCATCGCTAAGATGTTTCTTGCCTAATTGTTTCCATGGCCTTTGGTTATTAATATCCTTTGGAATTCGACCAGTAGAACTGTTCCCGAGGCAAAGACATTAATGATTTGTATCTATTCCTGGAGAAATTTTTCTAGGCGAAATTTTTTAAAGTCTGACAGATGATGTCATTGATTGATTGATCTGTCAAGAAAGGGGAAATTAATTTGTTGTTTCTAAGGGGAATTATTGATTCACGATAGGTGAATTGAGGTCGACAGCACAGGTGTTCCAAGGTTGATGTTGTTGTTGTTGTAAGTGCACGCTCTCAGCGAATGTAAATCAAGTGCACTTGTGCTACTCGTGACTGGACCACGTGTTTTTTGGTTTTCCATGTGTTAAAGTTCCTGTTTTTTCATTCTCAGTGAGAAAACCATAAACCACGTGGTCCTGTCACCCTGTTTTTCAAATTCTCACTGACAAAAACCATAAAACATCCATAATTTGATATTGACATCCACGAAAAACATCAAATAAATCGAACAACACACATAACCATCCAAGAAAACATCCATAAATGTGACAGAGTTCCTGTTTTTCAAATTCACACTGACAAAATCCAATAAACATCCATGAAAAACATCAAATACATCTAACCCAACACAGACCCAGCCATTAAACCAAACAAAACTGTGACATAATTCCTGTTTTTCAAATTATCACTGACAAAAGCCATAAACCACGTGGTTCTCGTGTCAATATATGATGTTAAAAAAAAGTTATAGGTTGCAGCAGGGGTGGGGGACATGAGTATAAGATAGCTTTCTACTCAGGGTATAACCTAAAACCCTTGCCCTGAAGGCTGTGGGGAGTGTACTCCTCAAAAACATATTTTCTAGTTGGTAATCAACTAGGCTGAACAAAATGGCTATTTCAAAATTTTGATTGGATGTGTTTGGGGGAATGATGGGCGAGGGGAGGAGGGAGCCTAGTTGCCCTCTAATCACTTTCGACTATTAAAAAGGGCAATAGCCCTTTGAATTTCCAATCGAATGAGCCCCTTTTGAAGTTATTTCGACGACCACTTCCATATGATGCGCCCAGCTCTAAAGGAAAAAAATAATAAATAGTTCATTGTGCCAACATCGTTCTTATATGCCCTCAGGGCATAACTTAAAACCCTTGCCCCGAGGGTTGTGGGGGAGTTTCCTCCTAAAAAACATATTTTATATCGGGAAATCAACTACGCTGAACAAAATGACAATCTCAGAATTTCGGCTGGATGTGTTTTGGCGAATGATGGGCGTAGGGGTTGCCTCCCCACGCCCATGAGTAAGGCTCATGACCCTTAACATGAGTAAGGCTCAAAACCCCTATGCCTTCCCAAGGCCAGAACATAATTTGCACTTTACTGAAAAAATATAAATGTTTTTACTTTTATAACTTTAATAAATCAAATAATATTAACATTTTGATTACTAAATATCAGTATATGTATATTAAACTGACAATGCACATTCATTTGTATTTTTTTCAGTAAAGTGCAAATTATTTTCTGGCCTTTGGAAGACATAAGGGTTGTGAGTCCTAATCATATTAATTTCTGTTCGTTTTGATCTTGACGCTGTTATTTGTTGTGATATCTGTTTGTTTCGAGTGTTATTTCTTTATTGATGCTGATTTGTGATAGTTTCACGCTTGGTAGCTTATTTGATTTGATTTTTGCTCATTTTGGTTTAATGGAGTTCTTCACTTTTCTTTGAAAAACTTATTTTGTGGAAAAAGTTCTTTTAATTAATTTTTGTTCGTTTTATATTGACATAGTCTTTTCAGGGAGAAAGAAAATAATACTTTAAGTTTTTTCTTTTTCTATGACTATAGTTTGGGCTTTGTAGGCTGGAGAAAAATTTTCAGCAATTTTTAACAACATACACCCCTTTAAAATCTGGACACAAATAGTAGTGCTTAGTTTAGTTTCATACCTCCTCTAGTTGACCTGGAATAGAAAACTTAATACCATTCGCAAGAAAATCTGTTTACTTTCTTTGATTGCTTGGATACACTTAGGCCTACGCTATTTTGATTTGGTTAAATTTTAAGAGCAGAAGTAGCCCCGAAAGTTCGAACATAATACCCTCAGTCGTTCTTGGGATACTGCTGAGATGCCTTACTGGGAATTAGCATTAACACAGTTCATTCTGATTTAATCTTAAGGCAACATTTAGTTTTAAATATAATGGGCAAATGGTTGGGTGGGCGTGGGTGGGGGATTAGTTGCCCTGGTCTAAAAAAATGTATTGTACCAACATCGATCTTTACTATATAAAAATGAGTTTGGGGGAATGATAGGCGTCGATGGGGAGGGGGGGCTAGTTGCCCTCCAATTACTTTTGACTTAAAAATGGCACTAGCCACTCCAATTTCAAATCAATTGTCCCCTTTTTGAAGTTTCTACGACAACACCTTATATAAAAACCTTATATGCCCCCAGGGCATAACTTAAAACCCTTGCCCTGAGGATTGTGGGGGAGTGTCCTCCTAAAAAACATATTTTCTATCTGGAAACCAATTACGCTGAATAAAATGGCTATCTCAAAATTTTGACTGGATGTGTTTGGGAGAATGAGGGGCGGGGGGGGGGGGGCTTGTTGCCCTCCAATCACTTTTTACTATTGAAAAGGGTTCTAGCCCTTCAAATTTGCAATCGAATGAGCCTGTTTTGAAGTTTCTACGACAACACTTTCTATAAAAACCTTATATGCCCCCCAGGAATAACTTAAAACCCTTGTCCTGAGGGTATTAAAAAGGGCTATTAAAAAGGACACTAGAACTATCAATTTCCAATCGAATGAGCCCCTTTTGAAGTTTCTACGACGACCACTTCCATATGAAGTGCCCAGCTCTAAAGGAAAAAAAAAATAAAATAGTACATTATGCCATCATCGTTCTTATGTGCCCTCATGTCATAACTTAAAACCCTTGTCCCGAGGGTTGTGGGGAGTGTCCTCCTCAAAAACATATTTTCTATCTGGAAATCAACTACGCTGAATAAAATGTCTATCTCAAAATTTTGATTGGGTGTGTTTGGGGAAATGATGGGCGTGTGGGGCGTGGGGGATGGGCTAGTTGCCCTCCAATCACTTTCGACTATTAAAAAGGGCACTAGCCCTTTGAATTTCCAATCGAATGAGCCTTTTTTGAAGTTTCTATGACAATGCCTTATATAAGAACCTTATATGCCCCCAGGGCATACCTTAAAACCCTTGCCCTGAGGGTTGTGGGGGAGTGTCCTCCTCAAAAACACATTTTCTATCCGGAAATCAACTGCGCTGAACAAAATGGCTTTCTCGAAATTTTGATTGGATGTGTTTGGGGGAATGATGGGCGTGGGATGGGGGGCTAGTTGCCCTCCAATCACTTTCGACGATTAAAAAGGGCCGTAGAACTCTCGATTTACAATCGAATGAGCCCCTTTTGAAGTCTCTACGACGACCCCTTCCATATGAAGTGCCCTGCTCTAAAGGAAAAAAATAACACAGAATACATTGTGCCAACATTGTTCTTATATGCCCTCAGGGCATAACTTAAAACCCTTGCCCCGAGGGTTTTGGGGGAGTGTCCTCCTGAAAAAGATATTTTCTATCGGGAAATCAACTACGCTGAACAAAATAACTATCTCAAAACTTTGATTGGATGTGTTTGGGGGAATGATTGGCGGAGGGGGGCTAGTTGCCCTCCAATCCCTTTCGACTATTAAAAAGGGCACTAGCCACCCTAATTTCCAATCGAATGAGCCCTTTTCGAAGTTTCTACGACAACTCCTTCGATACAAAGTGCCCTGGTCTAAAATATATATATATATATATATATATATATATATATATATATATATATATATATATATATATATATATATATATATATATATATATATATATATATATATATATATATATATATATATATATATATATATATATATATATATATATTTATATTTATATGGCTCTTAGAAAAGAAAACCTGAATAAATTTGCTGAGGAACTGAGCTATCTCAGCTGGGACATTGTGTTGGAAATAACTGATGATTCTTCACTTGCTTACAATAAGTTCGCGCTCTGGACTTGAAATCCTGAGGTCAGGATTCTGAAAGCTCAGCCAGAGTCGACCAAGCTTTAAATGGGTACCTGGAGAAATTTGGGGGGGGGGGGAAACATGGGAACCGTCGCATTATTTGCCCCCAACCACTCATTGTACTCACGGCCAAAGGCAGTGAATTAGGAGATCGGTACCTACGCCACGCAGACCTTTGATCAGCATGCGAAAAAGTTTACAATAAGTTCATGTCTATTCGCCAATTAATCATAAAACGTTAAGGATGAAGAAGGGCGAACCACGAAAACCACGAATACCTGACAAAATCATAAGTTAGAGA
Organism: Artemia sp. Qi Xiang Cuo; assembly: GCF_049724085.1. Lineage (NCBI taxonomy): Eukaryota > Metazoa > Arthropoda > Branchiopoda > Anostraca > Artemiidae > Artemia > Artemia sp. Qi Xiang Cuo. The sequence continues at coordinate 69,666,704 of NC_142801.1, read as the reverse complement.
AATAAAGGAATCTGCTCATAATTATAGAAATCAAGAAATCATAATCATAATCAAGTCATAATCATAATCATGGTCAAGCATAATCAAGAAGTAAGAACCATAAGTGAGAGAAATAAGAGCAATTAATAAAGAGAAATAAAAGAAAATGAAGGATTTTCTAATGAAGATACAACACAGGTTTGAACAAGTTCTTAATACCCTGGATCCGAATGATTTTGATGAGTTCAGAAATGCAAGGACAGAGTAAACCTCCTGCGACACCAAGCTAAAAAGAGGCATTTAGTGAGAAGAACAGTGAACACAAGGGGGATACTAAAGCAACGTGGCAAATTATCAATGAATTCACGGGGATCAAAATTATCAAAATTTTCTTTGAGATGAATTCGGGGATGATTGATGAGAAGGATTGGAATTTCGGTTTGGAAAATGTACAAATTAGAGGTTTTAAAAATTGTTAAGGATAAAAATCTTCGGACAAATGTCTACGGACATTTAAAGGCACAATGATGTACTTCTTTTCCTGCTTCATATTATTAACATATCCCTGACAACAGGAACCTTCCCAGATGCCCTGAAACAGGTTAAAGTAATACAACTACTGAAAGGTGGTCGCTCATAGTGTTCTTTGATTTTAAAAAAGCCTTTGGTACAGTGGATTTTAGTGTTTTATTGCGAAGATTGGAATGTAAAAGTATAAAAGGATTGTGTTTAGAATGGTTTAAAAATTATTTGAATGATAGGCCTATTAATGTTATGATTGATGACGTCACTTCTGCCCCGTTTCGTGTAACTTGTGGGGTTCCACAAGACTCGGTGCTTGGTCCTTTTCTGTATTTGGTATTGATATACGTTGATACGATGAGGTTCTACCTGCAAGATTCTTGTGTGACCTCGTTTGCTGGCGACACTGCTTCAACAGTTTCTAGTCGGTGTTTATATAGTTTGATTTTGAAGAATAATCGTGTTTTAAAAAGTTTTCATGTTTTTACTAGTTTAAGCTTACTATCTGTTAATATTGCGAAGACTAGTTTTATTTTATATTCAAGGGTGGGTGACCCCCGGACATTAATGGAAATTTTTTGTTTACGAATGAGCCAGTATCAAGTGCACGAGACGCGATACCTTCGTTTCAACCTAGATTATAATCTTTCTTGGAAATCACACAGTGATATTGGTGCAGCGAAGATTGCACGAGAACTTGAAGCAATTCAACGTTTTAAAATCTTTTAACCGCCACAAATTTTACTAATTTTATGTAACGCTTTAGTCCTCCCTTATGTTTCATAAGGAAATGTGCTGTGGTCTAGCAAATTTATTCGAACTTCAAACAAGTTAAAATTCATCAGAACAAAGTGTTGCGACTTATTGGTGGGTACGGGGAAAAAGTAATTGACACTGCCGAGTGTTTTAACAAACTCAGATTGCTTAATGTTGGACAACTTTGAGATTATCAAGCAGGAATATTTTCGTACTAACGTTGGCATTGTGTCAGTCATGAGGTATTTCATGTTTTTTTCCACAGCCTAGATATATATATAAAGTCATGAACGGTTATTTCAGAAATGGGACACATCACAGTGCCACCGGCTGACGGTGGTCAGTGGACTAAACTAATGAAATAGCCTAATAGCGTATCAAAGGCGCACGTTGATGGAGGCGCCAAGCAGAAATGCTCTACACATGATCAGGGTTGCCACTAAGCAGGTTTTTTTTTATGCCACTTTGGGATGGCAAAATAGGTCACTTTCGTATATAAAGTGTCATTTTTCTAAAATTTGCTGCTTGTGATGCTTTGCATCGCTTGCGCTGGTACCATCAACCTTTTCAAATTGAAAATATTGGTCAATCCGCTTGGGATCATCTCCTTGTGGTTTTCCGCATATTTTAATTTTCAAACATGAAAAGTTGGCTCTAATGTTATCTATAAACTACAAACTAGTAATATTGATTTTACTTAGATGTTGCTGATTCTCCGCTTTGCGCAGCAATTCCACTCTTGTCAACTTTCCAGCCCTCCCCTAAATACCCGCTAAAGCGCAAATTGTGCTTGCTACATAAAATGGGAATTCGTCCCCCAGAGTACTATTTTCTCTTTTTTTTTCCTATTAGTCTTTGCTCAAAGCGCGAAAAAGGAAAGAAAAGAGAAAAAGCCGTCCGAGTTTTTCTTTTTCTTTTGAGAAAACTGAAAAAATGGAACAGCAATACTCGTCTGATTAAGACTTATTCATCCAGTCTTTCCACACAGTGGACTATCTGGATTATTACAGTGCATTCGGGTACTGGAAACTTTTCTCTGGAAATACTGAACAGAATGCCGCGAACATAAATGGCACCTATTGATGACCTCTTCCGCTATGAATTACAGATTCAACCGACGGTCGAAGTCCAAGATTCCTTTAACTTTTGACACGTTTTCATCCGATGAACTCGTCGAAGGGCGTCCAGATCGATCTTTGTCCTGAACTGTCTCCCGTCTGTCGTTGAACTCCTTGTGTCAACGACAAACCTGGGCTTTCGACATTGCATGGTCTCCGTAGGCCTGCTCAATCAAGGCAAGAGTCTCTGAAGCAGTTTTGCCCAAGAGAAAGTAGAATTTGATGGCGTATTGCTGCTTTGTCATCCGCTCCATTTTTACTTTTTATCCCGTGACCAAAATGAAAAAAACACGCTTTTCGAGACTATCGATCTTCACTCTCTCACTCTCCAGAAGCGACTGCCACGAGGTGCAAAGCTTTGGCAAGATCCCAACCACCAATACCACCTATTGAGAGCGCTCTGGTGGCAATTGGAAGGTTGCGCGTTGGTCAGTCCCATCACTTTTTGGCCGCACCCTGCATGATAAATACAGCTAATAGTCGATCAGACACTAACGCTTACAAATAATTTATCTGGCAAAAACTCTAGGAATCCTTCTGTTGAGGTACACGGGAGACAGAACTTGAGGAAATTATCACTTATTACACTTAAAACTTCGTTACCAGGATCTAGCTAAAAGGAGGAAGTGCGTCCAATCCTTTTTTTGGTGGTGGCTAATCAGCAGGTTTCCAAAATGGCTGTTATTTATGATCAATGTTATGATGATGAAGCATAAGATTTATGATTAATATAAAGGAGCATAAACATAGCAAAAGTGCGTTTCTGAATCTGAAAACAGAGAGATGGAAAAATGAAATAAAAAGGGACATCGATGCTTCTATATTGACAGTTTTCCTTACGTTTTTTTTTTTTAAATTCTTTTTGGTAAAGAAGTGCTAGCTTGAAAAAAAATGCCACTTTTATTAAAAAGTGACAATAGTCACATTTTCGAAAAGTGCCACTTAAAAAAAGTGCCAAAAGTGGCATAAAAGTGTCACCAGTGGCAGCCCTGCAAATGATGTGTACACAGAACTCTTCAATAGAGAGCATAAAAACGTGCATGACGGCATATATATACCTAGGTTATGATTTTACAGAGAAACTAGGTCACTTAATAGTTACAGTAACTGCAATGTCACTGAATACAGAAATAGAACTGGAAGCTGGTTCTTTTGATGATTTCTAGTTCCTAAGGTTTGGAATTATTTCCAGAGAGCATTCAGGCGGCGTACCACCTTGGTTTATTTAAGAGTAAAATAACAAAATTTCTTTTGTGTCTTGCTTATAGAGATTACTTGTTTTTTCTTCTTTTTATTTTTTTTTCGTTTTTTTTTGTTATTAGTATTCTTTTTTTTATTTTATTCTCATGAAAGAGATTGGTCATAATTTTGTTGTTTTATTTCCTTTTTTGTTTGCTTTTGTTTTGTTTGTTAAGAGTTTTGTTTGTTTGTTAAAGCATGGTTCATTTTCGTGTCTAGCTAGAATCCCATGTTTAGACACGTTTCTAGCCAGACTTCAATGTCTAGGTAACGACCGTTCACAAGTAAAAGTCATTGCTATGCTAAAACTACAAATTTAGTTTCAAATAGATTATAGTTGTCATTTCTAGCCAATCAAGAGACCTTATGTGGGCAAAACTTTCAAAATTGTAATCCATATTTTTACTGTCACAAGATAATGGATGAGATAAGCCAAACAACTGCCTTAGTGTGCTTCACTATTGTGTCTGGTGTTGCATATTTACCTAAAATAAAAAAAAACAATTAATGAGAAAACAAAATAAAATGCTAGTTCAAAGATGTAAACATAGATGATGAAAATAGCGGTATTTTACACATTCTGATTGGCAATAATCGAAAATCCTAGACATTGAGTTCTAGAGTCTAGAACTCGAATTCTAGCTAAGCACCATGTCGAGCGTGTCTAGCTAAGAACCTAATTTTACTTGAGAACGGTCGTTGACTAAACATTGAAGTCTGGCTAGACACGTGTCTAGACATGGGATTCTAGCTAGACATGCATGTGAACGCCGCTTAAGTGTTTGTATATATGTGGTTGCCCAGCATCAAGTGCTTTCACTTGATACTGGACTGACCGCGTCAACATACTAGTGAAGTCGTCAGGTGAACCGTCGAAAAATAAATGCACGGAAAATAAGATCCCTTGGTGAATGCATTTGAAATAGTATTTGTGGTGTTTTTTCGTTGTTTTTTTCTTTCTTTTGTATTATTTTTTCGGCCATTTTTCTTACTACATTTTCGCTATTTTTGTTATTTTTATTATTATTCTCAAAAACTGTCGATTCTCAGTCCTGTATTTTCTGTTGCTACTTTTTTTCTTTTCATTTAGAGAGATTTGTTTGGTTCATGTATTTTTCGCTATTTTTGTCATTTTCTTTAATATTATTAAAGTTGTTGATTCTCAGTCTTGCATTTTTTGTCTTACTTTTTTTTCTTTTCATTTAGAGAGATTTTTTTGGTTTGTGTATTTATTTACTCTTACTATATCTATATTTGTTTAATTAATGAGTCAACCTTTTCGTCTAGAAGAGGTTTTGTCGGCACCAATAGCAACAGATCTTGAACCTTGTATGAACCAAGTTATACTTCAACAGTTAAGAAATAGTGTTTATGTTTTGTTAAGTTCATAGTTAAACCCCGAAGAAGCTGATTCGTTGCACTTATGTGTCTGGAATTGCCACCTTACTACTTGTACTTGTTATGAGGATGTGTTGCAATTTCTCTCTGATTCTCAAGGAAAAATTAATTTTATTGGTATATGTGAAACTTTTTTGAGTCAGGAACATTCTTTCTTTGTATTCTTTTCCAGATTATAATTTAGAGACTAAAAACCGGACATCACTTAATAGAGGGGAAATTCCGTGTTTGATTTCAAAGTTGTTGTCTTACCAAGTAAGAAATGATATTGATGTTTGGATTGAAGGTAAGTTTGAAAGTTTTAGTCTGGAATTAGATTTGGGAAGTAGAAAACTTTCGATTAGTGTTGTGTATAGGTCACCGAGTGCTAGCTGGGAAGAATTTGAGCATGGGTTTGATCAACTTACACGGGCAGCGTCTCATACAGATCTGGATTTTATTTGTGTGGGTGATTTAAACTATGTTCTGCTTTCATTGAATGGAGTGAATTTTGATTATTTTAATTTGGTGGTTGCTCATGATCTTTTCCCCCTTGTGAATATTCCAACACGTGTTACGAGTCATTCAGCCACTCTCGTAGATAATATTTTTGTTGGTTCTAAGTATCTGGACCGTAGTTATGCTGATGTGGTTCTATACCCTTGTTCTGACCATTTCCCAGTTGTTGCAACGGTACCTTGTGGCCGAATGAAAAGAAATGAATTTAAAACATAACATAACACAAACATTAATGACAATAAAGATCCTAGAGGATAACTTGTTAAGGACAAAAAAAGTGATCTAAATAGTGAATGTGCCGAAAAACTGGAATAATTCAAAATAATACGCAATAAAGTGAACTCGATGAGAAGAAAAGCTAAAAAAGAATACTTTTATGAATCAATTGGGTTTAAATAAGGATAATACTAAAGGAACTTGGAAGGATATTAATGATCTATTGGGAACGAAGAAAGAAGCTCCAATTCGCTACTGATTAAAGGAGAAACTGTTAATGATGAAACGATTATTGCTAATAGATTTGCTGAGTTTTTTTCAAGTATTGGCCAAAATGTACAGGCGGAGGGGCTGATGAATGCTAGTGATGATTTTCTGGAGTATAAATTTGTGGATGATAGAGGAATTGGAAGTGATTTTGAATTTCAGCCTAGTACTAAAGATGAAATTCTGAAGGTTCTGAACAGAATCAAATCTAATTCAGCAGGGACAGATGGCATTAATCTTAAGACTTTTAAATCAGTGATGTGTTATTTACTACTATGCCTCGTCCACATAGTCAATCTTTCCCTCCAAACTGGCCAATTCACTGATGCACTTAAAAGGGCCAAAGTCATCCCCCTTCAAAAGGGTGGTTCTAAGCTAGACATTGAAAATTATGCACCGATATCAATCCTACCCCTGTTTTCAAAATTATTTCAAAAAATTGTTCATGAAAGGCTTTGTGGTTAACTTATGAAATGGGGATGCTAAGTGAAACCCAGTTCGGCTTTAGGAAAGTTCAATCGACGTCGGACGCCGTGCATTCCCTCTGTGATACTGTGAATAAATGCTTTGAACGTGGGGAAATTCTTTTGACTGTTTTTATTGATTTTAGAAAAGCGTTTGATACTGTGGGTTTTGAAATTTTACTCAAACGTCTTCAATCCCTTGGAGTTCATGGTAACTTTTGAAGTGGTTTGATAGTTTTCTGAGTGGTAGATCTCCTCAAGTATTATTAAATGATATTTTTTTCCTCTCCTTTTCAAGTGAAGTGTGGTGTACCCCAGGGGTCTGTCTTAAGACCACTCCTGTACCTTGTGTGTGTCTACTCGATGCGTTTCTACTTACGTGAGTGTTTTATTACAACTTTTGCGGATGATACTGCTCTAACTTTGTCTAGTCGATTCGTTGATGATTTGTTGTTTAAAGTAAATAGGGTTTTAAAGTCTTTTTTTGTATTTACAAGTTTGAACCTTTTGTCAGTAAATTTAAAAAAAAAACTAATTTTATAATATCTGGAAGAGATGGTAAGCAGCCAAGTGTTGATGGAGAGATATTTTTTAATAGTAGGGCTTTGTCATAGGTGCATGAAGTGCGTTACTTGGGTTTCCAGCTTGATTGTAATTTGTCTTGGAGGGCCTATAGTGATCATGTTGTAGCTGAAGTTACTAGAGGTCTGGGAATTTTGCACCGATTAAAGTATATTCTACTATTATCAGTTCTTCTGTTACTATACCATACTATTGTTGCGGCCTATATTTCATATGGCTGTGTTCTTTGGTCAAGTAATTTTTATGCAAATTTTAAAAGAATGAAGATTCTTCAAAATAAAACTCTACGTCTTCTTGGTAGTTATGTAGAAAATGTGAATGATACCTCGTCGTGTTTTAAGAAATTACGAGTGCTTAATATTGGTCAGATTCACGATTATCAAGCTGCTGTTTTTGCTTATCCATGTTGGAATGATCTATGTCCTACAGCTTTTACTGATTTTTTCGTGTAAATCGTTTGCTCCACAGGTATGCGATTAGAGAGGCAGATAATTTTGTTGTTGAGTACTGAGACACCACACGTGCAGGGTTTGGAATTAGGTATTTAGCTCCAGCTATTTGGAATAATATCCCAGCTGCTATTCGGGAGGCTGAGCTCATTGGGTTATTTAAAGCAAAATTTAAGAAATATTTATTGGGAGAGGGCAGTTAATTTTGGTATTATTTGTTATTTGAGAGTTTTTTTTTTTTTTCATGGTTTAGAATTAGAGGATTGCAGTCGTCTATCATCAGGCTTTTCAAGCCTTCCCCCGGGCGGTTGTATATATATATATATATATATATATATATATATATATATATATATATATATATATATATATATATATATATAATATATATATATATATATAATATATATATATATATATATATATATATATATATATATATATATATATATATATATATATATATATATATATATATATATATATATATATATATATATATATATATATATATATATATATATATATATATATATATATATATATATATATATATATATATATATATATATATATTATTTTGTAATTATTAGTAAATAAAATAAATATGTCTTAAAAAAAATTGTCTTTCATGTTTTTCATTTGGATTTATCTTATGTTTTATGTAATTTTATAATTAAATCAATTGATCTGAACAAAAAGAGGATCACCAGCCGCTCAAAGCAACGTGAAAGGACTAGGCTGATAGTTCTTGACCAGATAGCGAAATTGCCCTACTGTTCAAGAACTCATTTCAGAAAATAACGCGAATAAGCATTTGCGAGTCCTCTTTTAGAATGCTTCATAGCCCAGATAATAAAGTTTTAATCAGTGCAATTTTTCTTTGGCCGTAATGATAGTGAAAAATAAGCGAGACAGGCAAATTTCATACATAGAATTATTTCCTATCAGGAAAAGTGCTAACGTGATGCTTAGGATAAAAGTTAATTGTCAGCTCTGGAGTGATTGGAGGTTGTGTAGAGTCTCCATACAGACCATTTGAAAGAGCGAAAAAATTATGCCGAAGATCTCCAAAACTTTGGTTTCTCAAGGAACAGGACAATTTCAGTCTCCGATCACAAGTTTCTTAGTCATTTTGAAAAAAAAAAGAACGAGTCAATATCAGAGGCAGCGCTCTAGAGGAAACTAAGTAAAGATCCATATACCTTACATATGCTATTTATTTATTCCTCCTTCCTTCCACAAGGTGTTTAAAGGGGGGGGGGGTATCAACAAGATGGATCAGGTAATGAGAGGTGGATTTGAGATTACCGAACTTGGTATTACCAAACTGAGATTACCAGATTTGGCAAGCTCAAGTCAGGAAATATGGGAGAATAAAAAGGAGTAGGAACACCTGGAAATGCGTAAGATACTCTGGTTGGGAGACTGTCAGAGTTGGGAGACTCTGGACAATAGAAGACAGAAGTAGTAAGCGCCCAATTCGTTGAAAAGGGACAAGGAAACCTACGCCTGAGGCATGGATATGTGTGTATATTTTCAAGTAATTGGGTTACCAGGGTCATTTGCAAAGAGGTATCATTTCTATAGGAGCTATAATAATTTGAAATATAATATGGAATTTGTTTTGAGGTATATACTTTGCATACGCCACCGTACGAAACAGGTTTTTCTGGTAGTACTATTCTACAGATCATTACACCTTTGGAAAGCATAACGTTTATAAATTTATTGGTTAGTATTATTTTAATAAAATTAATTTTTCTATTTAAAAATATTTTTATTAGTATACTATAATTAAAATATAATATTTTATTTAAAAGGATATTAGTGAAAAAAAAAAAAAAAATGATTGGTGCATTTACACTATTTGAGATTAATGATGGAAACGACAGCAGTAGCAGCAGAGATATACGATTACCCAATGGGGCGTTTGAAATAACCGCTGGTTGTAGAATTTGTCTTGAACGGGACATGATGTATGTGAGATGCGCGATATTATTACACAAGTTTAAGCAGTAGGTGCAACTATGTTTTTCTGGAAAAATGAATATTATCCACATAAATAAACTCCGGTCAGCATTAGATGTCCTATCGAAATATATTGATGAGAACAAAATGCATCAGTGAATATTATTATTGTAATTATGATCAATAAAAATGTTTCTAAATAAATGGTATTTTTTCTTTTTATAAAGTGGACTTGTATATTTTTCCTATAGTAGAAAAAAGAAATTATGTTTTTTCTTAATTTGATTGTGAGAGAGTTAGGACTAAAAAAAAAAAAAAAAAAAATATTAAAAAAAAAATTTAAAGATTAAGGAAATAGCTAAAAACGAAGAATATAATTCATATGGGAAAACATTTAAATCAAGTCGATTTTTTTATAGTGTTGTATATTAAAAGGACGATATTTTCTCGGGGGACGCTTGTCAATATAATGAAAACTTATTCTCTATCATTAGACTATTGTATGAAGCTTATACAACTTTGTTCAAATGAATTTACACAATTTATTTATTTATTGATCTTGACACGGAAAAATGATATTGTGGATATGCTTTTAAAAATTAGTTTAGAAATTGAGGACTTTTTTTTCATAATAAATATGGTACTCAAGGATGGTTTACTCCTCTCTCTCTCTCTCGGACAATTTTTTTTTGTTTATAGCTCAGTTTCATTGTGGTAGTAAGAGTGTCAACACAGGACAGAATTTTTCATACATGCCAGTTATTTATGTAAACACAGGGCAGCTGGTCATCATGTGAAAATTGCAAAATAATTGAGGAGTATGATGAAAAGTGTAGATTATGCAACCCCTGTAAATTGCACAAAGGATATGCTGTACAAATTAAAGGTTGTAATTCCTGTCTTGAAGAGGTGTGTGACTCTCATCCTAGAGGTCACCTATGCTCCAATTGTCATTATAATAAATGCAAGCAGTGGGAGAGTACATATCCCG
>NC_142801.1:69576026-69655754 GCF_049724085.1 Artemia sp. Qi Xiang Cuo | reverse complement strand
GCTGATGACATTATTTTACTTAGTCGGTCGAAGAGTTGATTGAAAATTTTAAGATTTTAGCGAATGAGTTGAACAAAAAAGGACTAGAAATTAACCTCGCGAAATGGCAGTATTTTGTGATTAATGTGATTAATTTTGTGATTAATCACCCTCTTGGCTCTCCTCCTCTTGGTTGCGGTACTGATCGGATTTTCCATGCTTTGGACTCGGTGATATACATAGGTGTCCCATATTCTTCTGTAAAAAGACTATCACCTCTTTTAATAATAAGCCATCTGAAACTTAAGATAAGAAAGACGTTCGGTTCCCTCGTTCATCTGCGGGGCAATATGAGAAGGGATATATTAGGTAGACTGTATCAGTCAATGGTTCTACCTTTGATTAGCTTTCCAGTGGTGATTTTGCAAACTTTTCCATCTTCTTCTTCATCTCAAATTTTAGTTGCGTATTTTAGATATCTTAAATTTCTACTAGGTTTTACGTTAAGTGCTCGTAATACTTCTTTAAAATATATTTATGGAATAAAGGACCCGATTGATGTAATAAAGTTTAAGTGTGAGCTTTCAGTTGAGAAGGCTCGAAATTATCTTGAATATAGAAATTTATTCCCGTTTTTTGAAAAAATGTAACCGATGTTAACCGATGACGGATCCGCTTGATGTAATAAAGATTAAGTTTGAAATCTTAGTTCAATAAATTAAAAAAAAAACAAGTTTTTTTTAACTGAAAATAAGGAACGACGTTAAAACTTAAAACGAACATAAATTAGTCAGTATATGAATGGGGCTATCCCCTCCTCAGCGCCGTGATATTTACGATAAATTTTTAATTTATAACAAATCTATTTTTTTTTTAAACAACAAAAAAATTTAGCGTAATGAGCGAGGTGTTGTGGAGGGGACAACCCCGTTCATATACAGGATAATTTCTGTTCGTTTTAAGTTCTAATGTCGTTCCTAAAAAAACTTGCCTTTCTTTAATTTATTTTCTTAACGTTTTTGAATTAATGCAGGTTTTGAACTTGGCTCGCCGTGCATGAATAATTAAAAAGAAATTTGTATATTAATTTTACTTTTATTTGGTTAAATGGCTTTCTCGAAACTTGTTTAATTTTATTTACGAACGTTTTATTAGTAATAAATATACACAAATTACGAATTAACTTACGTAACGAACTTCTATATTCTTATATTTTTAATACGTACCATAGGGGGTTCGTCCCCTAGTCAATACCTTGCTCTTTAAGCTAAAGTTCGAATTTTGTTCCAATTCTTTAAAAATGACCGCTTAATCACAAAGGCCGTTAATCACAATAAATAACTCTTATGAAATTACTAAGAACTCTTTGGCTTAAAGAGCTAGATATTCAAATGGGAGTGAACCCAATTATGTACGTAATATTTTCTCTTCGTTTTAAGTTGTGATGCTGCTGCTCACTTTCAGTTGAAAAACTTGTTTTTTTTAATTTAATTTCTAATTTTTTAAATAATGCTGGGAAATCCGGCGTCCCCTTCATAGCAATGCCCCTTCCCCCATGAAAACTTCCTTCATGGAAAGATCCTCCCACATAACCCCCGATCCCCCCCCCCCACTACCAGAAAAAATCCCTCCTGAAAAGGTTTGTATACTTCCCAATTACCAATACTGGTTCCATTGTAACTGAGCCCCCGTGTAACTGAACCCCCGTGCAACTGAACCCCCGTGACACTGAACCGCGTATAACCGAACCCCCGTGCATCTGAATCCCTGTGCAACTGAACCCCATTTAACTGAGCCCTTGTGCAACTCAACCCCATTTAACTAAACCCCCGTGTAACTGAACCCCCGTGCAACTGAACCCCGTGCAACTGAACCACCGTGTAGCTGACCCCTCGTGCTACTGAAACCTCATGCAACTGAACCCCCTTTAACTGAACCCTCGTGCAACTCAACCCCCGTGCAACTCAACCCCATTTAACTAAACTCCCGTGTAACTGAACCCCCGTGCAACTGTAACGGTATGTAACCATGTAACCATGTAACTGTGTGTTACCAGAACACAACTGATGAGCGAAAAGTGATGAAAGAGAGGGGTAATACCGAACTCTCAGCTACCACTATTGGGAGACATCTGACAGTTTATAAGTGACCTTGAAATTCCTGTGTTGTTTTAAAGTCACTTTTCTGTGAATAGGCAGCGTGGCAGCAGAGTGCACCTGGCGACGATATATCAAATAAGTCCAGTATTTGTCAGTAAAAAATTTCTCAGTGATAATTTATTGCTCCCGCTAGCATTATGTGCTTCTAGGTCCAGGCTTAGGGACCTAGTGGTAAATCCAGGCCTGAGCGTGCACTTATTTTCTTTTGGTGAATTGACTTTTCCTTTAAGCACTCTCTGAAAGTTCAAACTTAATACACAAATCCCTTTATGAGATATGCCATTTTGAAAATCTGCATGCACATAGTGTCTTTTGATTTAGTTTAAGTTCCACCTCAAATACCTCATTCTGTCAAATTTTCAACTTGATATGCGTAGCATTAATAGTGCTAATTTAATAGTAGCAGAGGTCGTAGTAGGAGCAGTATAAGTAATAATAGTGTTGAATTAGTAGTAGTAGTAGCAGTATTAATAGCAGTAGTAGCAGGTAGATGCCCCAGAAGCTTTTTCTTGATAAGCTAAGCTGTTCCAAAAAAATTACTGATACACCTGTATCAGCAATCTGTATGTTATTGCAAGTTACCAATTGTTAAAATTTAAGGTTTTTTAGAAGGGATGATCGTAAAAACTTTGAAGGCGGCTGATTCGATTGGAAATTGAAAGTTCAGGTTCAATTTCAAAGAAACAAAGGTAATCACAGGACAATCAGCCTTTCCCTCTTATCAGACATCCCCCCCCCAAATACATCCGATTTAAAATGAAAATAAACATTTTGTTCAAAATAGTCTGAAGATCAAATAACCATGCCTTTGGGGTTAACAACCCCACCAGCAGCATCTGGGGCAAGGGCTGTAAGTTAAGCTGGTTGCTAATTGCTAACACAAAGGGTTTTTGTAGAATACATTTTGTATGAACTTTGGGGGGGGGGCTCATTCGATTGGAAATAAAAATTTCCAGTGCACTTTTTCAGAGTTAAAAGTGATCGGAGTGCTTCCACCCCACCCTATTTTTCCCCCCGATACATCCGATCTGAATATTGGAACGGCCATTTTATTGAAAACAGTTTAAAGGTTAAATAAGTAAACCATAGTTAAATAACTATGGTTCATAACCGTATTGTGTTTTAACCAATGTAAGTACAGTGGTTGAGTTGCACGAGGGTTCAGTAGCACAAGGGTTCAGTTGCACGGTGGTTCAGTTACACGGGGCTTTAGTTAAATGGGGTTGAGTTGAGTAGTATGCACCTTCTGGATTTGCCAACGCCCCTAGGAATTTCTACATTATTCTATAGAAGCTTCTCACCTTTTCAAAGAGAGTGACTATCCCCATGCATATAGGTAATACGTCTACAGGGCATTACACATTTTCAAAGAGAGTGAGTATAACTTGATTGGTGATTGGGATTTGAATAAAAGGAATAGTTTTCACTACAATTTAGTGGATATAGTCTGGTTTATTGTGAGTATTTGACATTTTTGCAAAAAGGGATTCGCAAATTGGACACTATGAACGATATTAATTAATTTTTTGAATAATAGGAGTGTGAATGATTCTAATTAGTGATTGGATTGTATGACGGTGGAGAAAAAAAGGATTAAACTGATTAACAGTTAAGGTAACCCCGAAGGGGTTGTTAACTCAGGTAATTTGTTATAAATTTGAAACAACATCAGTCTATGAAAATGGCTAACGACAATAGAATGACATTGTGAGTTGACCTAGCTTTACCTCTCCGTTGTGTCAATTTTGGAGGTAAAATCAAAAATACTCAGAATTGAAAATAATGGGGATCGGCCTCACGGGGACGGCTCAGTGGCCCTTCGTTCCCTCTTTTCTGTGGGCTGGGGTGGGGGGGTCAATTTTGGAGGGAAAACCAAAAATTCTCAGAATCGAAAATAAATGGGATCGGCCTCAAGGGCAAGGCTCAGAGGCCCATCCATCCTCCATTTCTGAGGGCAGGGGGGAGGGGGAGTCAATTTTGGAGGGCAAACCCAAAGTACTCCTAATCGAAAATAAACGGGATCTGCCTCAAGGGGAAGGCTCAGAGGCTCCTCTTTCCTCCATTTCTGAGGGCAGGGGGGAGGGGGAGTCAATTTCGTAGGGAAAACCAAAAAAACACCGAGTCTAAAATAAACGGGATCTGCCTCAAGGGAAAGGCTCAGACCCCCCTCGTACCACAATGTCTGAGGGCAGGGGAGGGGGGAGGTCAATTTTGGAGGGAAAATCAAAAATACTCACAATCGAAAATAAACGAGATCTGCCTCACGGGGACGGCTCTGAGGCCCTTGGTACCCTCTTTCCGGTGGGATGGGGTGGGGGCGGGGGAGTTAAGTTTAGAGTGAAAATCAACATTACTCAGACTTGAAAATAATCGGGATCTGTATGATGGGAAAGGCTCAGAGTTCCTTCGTTCCTCCATTTCTGAGGGGCAGGCGATGGCGGAGGTCAATTTAGGAGGGAAAACCAAAAATACTCAGAATCGAAAATAAATGAGATTCTGCCTCAAGGGCAAGTCACAGTGGCCCTTCGTTCCCCAATTTCTGAGGGCAGGGGAGGGGTGGGGGGGTTTAATTTTGGAGGGAAAACCAAAAATACTCATAATCAAAAATAAACGGGATCTGCCTCAAGGGGAAGGCTCAGAGGCCCTTTGTTCCCCCATTTCTGTGGGCTGGGGAGGGGGGGGGGAGGGTCAATTTTGGAGGGAAAACCAAAAATGCTCAGAATCAAAAATAAATGGGACCTGCCTCAAGGTAACGGCCCATAGGCCCGCCGTTCCCCCATTTCTGAGGGCCGGGGAGGGGGGCGGGTCAATTTTGGAGGGAAAACCAAAAATGCTCAGAATCGAAAATAAATGGGCTCTGCCTCAAGGGCAAGGCTCAGAGACCCCTCCGCCCACCATGTCTGAGGGCCGGGGAGAGGGGGAGTCAATTTTGGAGGGAAAACCAAAAATACTCAGAATCGAAAATAAATAGGATCTGCCTCAAGGGGAAGGCTCTGAGACCCTTCTTTACCCCATGTCTGAGGGCAGGGGAGGGGGGAGGTCAATTTTGGAGGGAAAACCAAAAATACTCAGAATCGAAAATAAACCCGATCTGCCTCAAGGGAATGGCTCAGAGGCCCTTCGTTCCCACATTTCTGAGGGCAGGGGAGGGGGTGGGGGAGTCAATTTTAGAGGGAAAACCAAAAATACTCAGAATCGAAAATAAACGGGATCTGTCTCATGGGCAAGGCTCAGAGGTCCTTCGTTCCTCCATTTCTGAGGGGCAGGAGAGGGAGGGGGTCAATTTTGGAGGGAAATCCAAAAATACTCAGAATCGAAAATAATCGGGAATCTGCCTCAAGGGGAAGGCTCAGAGGCCCATCATTCCTCCATTTCTGTGGGAAGGGGCGGGGAGGGGGGGGTAATTTTGGAGAGGAAACCCAAAAAAAATCAAAATCGAAAATAAACGGGATCTTCCTCAAGGGGAAGGCCTGGGCTGATGTTTGCAAGTCGAAGAATTTGTCTTTGTTGGTTTGAATGTCTAAAGTGCCTGTCTTTCTCTGTTTACATGTCTGATTCTTTTTGTTTGCATGTCCGGGTTGGTGTTTGCAAGTCCAAGTTGGGTTTTTCAGACCTATGTTTTTTTTAGATTTTCGTGCGTGTTTGGTTCCCGGGGTTTATTATTTGAGAAGTTAACTTTAGTATTTCGTGATTTGACGTGCCTGAAATCGTGAATTAGAATAGTTAATTAGCTGTTTGGGTTTTCAGACCTAGTTTTTTTAGATGTTCGTGGGAGTTAGGTTCCTGGGATTTATTATTTGAGAAGTTAACTTTAGTATTTCATAGTTTGACGTGCCTGAAATCATGAATTAGAATATTTAATTGGCTGTTTGGGGATTTTCAGACCTAGGTTTTTTTTTTAGATTTTTGTGTGTGTTTGACTCCTGGGGTTTATTATTTGAGAAGTTAACTTTAGTATTTTGTGGTTTTACGTGCCTGAAATCATGAATTAGAATAGTTAATTAGCTGTTTGGGTTTTCAGACCTAGTTTTTTAGATTTTTGTGGGCGTTAGGTTCCTGGGATTTATTATTTGAGAAGTTAACTTTAGTATTTCGTATATGACGTGCCTGAAATCATGAATTAGAATATTTAATTGGCTGTTTGGGGTTTTCAAACCTAGGTTTTTTAGGTTTTCGTGTGTGTTTGACTCCTGGGGTTTATTATTTGAGAAGTTAACTTTAGTATTTTGTGGTTTTACGTGCCTGAAATCATAAATTAGAATATTTAATTAGCTGTTTAGGGTTTTCAGACCTAGGGTTTTTAGATTTTCGTGGATGTTTGACTCCTCGGGTTTATTATTTGAGAAGTTAACTTTAGTATTTTGTGGTTTTACGTGCCTGAAATCATGAATTAGAATAGTTAATTACCTGTTTATGGTTTTTAGACCTAGATTTTTTAGATTTTCGTTGGTGTTTGTTTCTTGGAGTTTATTATTTGAGAAGTTAACTTTAGTATTTTATGTTTCGACGTGCCTGAAATCATTAATTAGAATAGTTAATTAGCTTTTTGGGTTTTCAGACATAGTTTTTTAGATTTTCGTGGGTGTTAGGTTCCTGGGGTTTATTATTTGAGAAGTTAACTTTAGTATTTCGTGATTTGACGTGCCTGAAATCATGAATTAGAATAGTTAATTAGCTGTCTGGGTTTTCAGACATAGTTTTTTAGATTTTCATGGGTGTTAGGTTCCTGGGGTTTATTATTTGAGAAGTTAACTTTAGTATTTCATGGATTGACTTGCCTGAAATCATGAATTAGAATATTTAATTGACTGTTTGGGGATTTTCAGACCTAGGGTTCTTAGGTTTTCGTGGGTGTTTTTTTCCTGGAGTTTATTATTTGAGAAGTTAAGTTTAGTATTTTGTTGTTTTACGTGCCTGAAATCATGAATTAGAATAGTTAATTAGCTGTTTGGGTTTTCAGACCTAGTTTTTTAGATTTTCGTGTGTGTTAGGTTCCTGGGATTTATTATTTGAGAAGTTAACTTTAGTATTTCATAGTTTGACTTGCCTGAAATCATTAATTAAAATATTTAATTGTCTGTTTGGGGATTTTCAGACCTAGGTTTTTTAGGTTTTCGTGGGTGTTTGACTCCTGGGGTTTAGTATTTGAGAAGTTAACTTTAGTATTTTGTGGTTTTACGTGCCTGAAATCATGAATTAGAATAGTTAATTAGCTGTTTGGCTTTCAGACCTAGTTTTTTAGATTTTCGTGGGTGTTAGGTTCCTGGGATTTATTATTTGAGAAGTTAACTTTAGTATTTCTTGGTTTGACTTGGCTGAAATCATGAATTAGAATATTTAATTGGCTGTATGGGGATTTTCAGACCTAGGTTTTTTAGGTTTTCGTGTATGTTTGACTCCTGGGATTTATTATTTGAGAAGTTAACTTTAGTATTTTGTGGTTTTTCGTGCCTGACATCATGAACTAGAATAGTTAATTAGCTGTTTAGGGTTTTCAGACCTAGTTTTTTTTTGATTTTCGTGGGTGTTTGTTTCCTGGGGTTTATTATTTGAGAAGTTAACTTTAGTATTTCGGGGTTTGACGTGCCTAAAATCATGAATTAGAATAGTTAATTAACTGTTTGGGTTTTCAGACCTACGTTTTTTATATTTTCGTGGGCGTATCTGATGAAATAATTTAGATCGTATGATCAATTTAATTAATTTTTTAATGCACTAGTTTTTCAGTAAGGACATTCGATATCCTAAAAGTGTTTAATTCAAACTTTTACCTTGACCATCGATGTTGTTAGCAGAATTTCAAAAGGATCATTTATGAATATTGGCGTATCTGATGAAATAATTTAGATCGTATGATCAATTTAATTTATTTTTTAATGCAGTGATTTCACATCTTGGATATACAGTACAGATACTTCATTCAATAAATTAAGAAAAAATCGCAATTAAGTAACAAACTCTTTATTGTTTTCACCTCTTGGATATAAAATGCAGATATTTCATTCAATAAATTATGAAAAAATTGTAAGCAAGTAACAAACTCTTTCCTGAAGTCACATCTTGGATACACAATGCAGAAACTTCATTTAAGAAACTATGAAAAAATTGTAAATAAGTAAGTAACAAATGCTTTCTTGAAGTCACCTCTTGGATACACAATGCAGAAATTTCATTAAAGAAATTATAAAAAAATTGTAAGTAAGTAGCAAGTTCTTTCTTGACTTCCCCTGCTGGATAAACAAAAAGAAATTTCTTTCTAGGAATTCTGAAAAAATTCTATGTAAGTAACAAACTCTTTTTTGAATGTACCCCTTATATATACAATGCAGAAATAATATATAGGATATTATGACAAAAATTTAATCAAGTAAAAAACTTTTTCCTGATGTCAATTCTTGGATACACACTACAGAAATTTCATTTAAGAAACTTTGAAAAAAATTTTAAGTAAATAAGTAACAAATTCTTTCTTGAAGTCACTTCTTGGATACACAATACATAAATTTAATTAAAGAAACTATTAAAAAATTGTAAGTAAGTATCAAATTCTTTCTTGAATTCACATGCTGGATAAACAAAAAGACATTTCGTTCAATAAATTATGACAAAATTTTAAGTAAGTAACAAACTCTTTATTGTTTTCACGACTTAGATACACGATGTAGAAATTTAATTCAAGAATTATGAAAAAATTCTCAGTAAGTAACAATTTCTTTCTTGAAGTCATCTCTTGGATGCACACTTCGGAAATTTCATTCAAGAAATTATGAAAATATTTGTAAGTGAGTAACAAACTTTTTTGATTTCACCTCTTGGATATACATTACAAATATTTCATTCAATAAATTATGAAAAAAATCACAAGTAAGTAACAAACTCTTTATTGTTTTCACCTCTTGGATATACAATGCGGATATTTCATACAATAAATTATGAAAAAATTGTAAGCGAGTAACGAACTCTTTCCTGAAGTCACATCTTGGATACACAATGCAGAAACTTCATTTAAGAAACTTTGAAAAAATTGTAAGTAAGTAAGTAACAAATATTTTCTTGAAGTCTCCTCTTGGATACACAATACAGAAATTTCATAAAAGAAATTAAGAAAAAATTGTAAGTAAGTTGCAAATTATTTCTTGAATTCACCTGCTGGATAAACAAAAAGACATTTCGTTCAAGAAATTATGACAAAATTCTAATTAAGTAACAAACTCCTTATTTTTTTTCACGACTTAGATACACGATGTAGAAATTTAATTCAAGAAATTATGAAAAAAATCTCAGTAAGTAACAATTTCTTTCTTGAAGTCAACTCTTGGATACACAATACGGAAATTTCATTCAAGAAATTATGAAAATATTTGTAAGTAAGTAACAAACTCTTTATTGATTTCACCTCTTGGATATACAGTACAGATACTTCATTCAATAAATTACCAAAAAATCGCAAGTAAGTAACAAACTCTTAATTGTTTTCACCTGTTGGATATACAGTACGAAAATTTCATTCAATAAATTATGAAAATTTTTAAGCATGTGACAAACTCTTTGAAGTCACCTCTTGGATACGCAATACAGAAATTTTATAAAAGAAATTAGGAAAAAAATTGTAAGTAAGTAGCAACTTCTTTCTTGAATTCACCTGCTGGATAAACAAAAAGACATTTCGTTCAAGAAATTATGACAAAATTCTAAGTAAGTAACAAACTCTTTATTGTTTTCACGACTTAGATATACGATGTATAAATTTAATTCAAGAAATTATGAAAAAATTCTCAGTAAGTAACAATTTCTTTCTTGAAGTCAACTCTTGGATACACAATACGGAAATTTCATTCAAGAAATTATGAAAATATTTGTAAGTAAGTAACAAACTCTTTATTGATTTCACCTCTTGGATAGACAGTACGGATACTTCATTCAATAAATTATGAAAAAATCGAAAGTACATAACAAACTTTTTATTATTTTCACCTCTTAGATTTACCATACGGAAATTTCATTCAATAAATTACGAAAAATTTTAAGCAAATAACAAATTCTTTCCTGAAGTCACCTCTTGGATAGACAATTCAGAAACTTCATTTAAGAAAGTATGAAAAAATTGTAAGTAAGTAAGTAGGTAACAAATTCTTTCTTGAATTCGCCTCTTGGATAAACAAAAAAAAAGTCATTTCATTCAAGAAATTATTAAAAAATTCTAAATAAGTAACAAACCCTTTCTTGAATTCGCCATTGGGTTGCACAATACAGAAATTTAATTCAGGAAACTATGAAAAACATTGCAAACAAACTATTTCTCGAGCTCGCTTCCTGGACAGACAATACAGCAATTTCACTCAAGAAATTATGAAAAAATTGTAAGTAAGTAGCAAACTGTTTCTTGAATTCTCCTCCTGGATGCACAATACAGATATTTCATTCAAGAAATTATAAAAAAAATTGTAAGTAAGTAACAAACTCTTTCTTGAATACACCTCTTGGATACCCAATACGGAAATTTCATTCAAGAAATTATGAGAAAATTCTAAGTAAGTAACAATCTCGGAAATTTCATTCAAGAAATTTTGAGAAAATTCCAGGTAAGTAACAATCTCTTTTTTGAAGTCCCCTCTTGGATACACAATACTGATATTTTATTCAAGAAATTATAAAAAAAAGGAAAGTAAGTAAAAAACTCTTTATTGATTTCACCTCTTGGATACAAAAGAAACATTTCATTCAAGAAATTATGACAACATTCTAAGTAAGTAAAAAAAACTCATTCTTGGATTCGCCGTTTGCATGCACAATACAGAAACGTCATTCTCTGGGACCTCCATACGTGATTAAACACGTTTTTAAACTACATGCTATTTGCTTGCATTTCCTTGGTACCTTTCCAAACTAGCGGGGATTCCCCACTGGCTCCTACACATTGCAAAAAAGTGAGCAGTACGAAAACTCCACGTTTTCAACCAGACTGGTTTTTTAGCTAAATCTTTGGAAACAGTCAAGTTATCGTATATTGAGCAATCTCCGCTGTCTCTGATTGACCCCTAAAAAAAATGGGTGTTGTCTAAAAAACCAGTCTGGTTGAAAACGAGGAGTTTTCGTACTGCTCACTTTTTTCCAATGTGTAGGAACTAGTGGGGAATCCCCGCTCGTTTGGAAAGGTGCCAAGGAAAGGCAAGTAAAAAGTATGTAGTTTCAAAACGTGTTTAATCACGTGTAGAGGTCCCATAGAATGAAATTTCTGTATTGTGCATGCAAACGGCGAATTCAAGAATGCTTTTTTTTACTTACTTAGAATTTTGTCATAATTTCTTGAATGAAATGTCTTTTTTTGTAACCAAGAGGTGAAATTAATAAAGAGTTTGTTACTTCCTTTCCTTTTTTATAATTTCTTGAATAAAATATCCGCATTGTGTATCCAAGAGGGGACTTCAAGAAAGAGATTGTTACTTACCTGGAATTTATTCATAATTTCTTGAATGAAATTTCCGTATCGTATTGCGTATCCAAGAGGGGACTTAAAGAAAGAGATTGTTACTTACTTAGAATTTTCTCATAATTTCTTGAATGAAATTTCCGTATTAGGTATCCAAGAGGTGTATTCAAGAAAGAGTTTGTTACTTACTTATATTTCTTGTAGAATTTATTAAATGAAATATCTGTATTGTGCATCCAGGAGGAGAGTTCAAGAAACAGTTTGCTACTTACTTACTTACAATTTTTTCATAATTTCTTGAATGAAATTGCTGTATTGTCTGTCCAGGAAGCGATTTCGAGAAAGAGTTTATTTGCAATGTTTTTCATAGTTTCCTGAATTAAATTTCTGTATTGTGCAACCCAATGGCGAATTCAAGAAAGGGTTTGTTACTTATTTAGAATTTTGTCATATTTTCTTGAATGAAATGACTTTTTTTTGTTTATCCAAGAGGCGAATTAAATAAGTAATTTGTTACTTACTTACTTAGTTACACTGTTTTCACACTGTCTTAAATGAAATTTCTGCACTGTGTATCCAAGAGGTAACTTAAGGGAAGAGTTTTTTACTTTCTTACAAGCTTTCATAATTTATCGAATTAAATTTCCGTATTGTATATCTAAGAGGTGAAAACAATAAAGAGTTTGTTACTTACTGGCGATTTTTTCATAATTTATTGAATGAAGTATCTGTACTGTATATCCAAGAGGTGAAATCACTAAAGAGTTTGTCACTTACTTACAAATATTTTCATAATTTATTGAATGAAATTTCCGTATTGTGTATCCAAGCGTTGACTTCAAGAAAGAAATTGTTACTTACTGAGAATTTTTTCATAATTTCTTGAATTAAATTTCTACATCGTGTATCTAAGTCGTGAAAACAGTAAAGAGTTTGTTACTTAGTTAAAATTGTGTCATAATTTCTTGAACGAAATGTATTTTTGTTTATCCAGCAGATGAATTCAAGAAAGAATTTGCTACTTACTTACAATTTTTTTCATAATTTATTTTATGAAATTTCTGTATTGTGTATCCAAGAGGTGACTTCAAAGAGTTTGTTACTTGCTTACAAATTCTCATAATTTATTGAATGAAATTTCCGTATTGTATATCCAAGAGGTGAAAACAATAAAGAGTTTGTTACTTACTTGCGATTTTTTCGCAATTTATTGAATGAAGTATCTGTACTGTATATCCAAGAGGTGAAATCAATAAAGAGTTTGTTACTTACTTACAAATATTTTCATAATTTCTTGAATGAAATTTCCGTATTGTGTATCCAAGAGTTGACTTCAAGCAAGAAATTGTTACTTACTGAGAATTTTTTCATAATTTCTTGAATTAAATTTCTGCATCGTGTATTTAAGTCGTGAAAACAATAAAGAGTTTGTTACTTATTTAGAATTTTGTCATAATTTCTTGAACGAAATGTCTTTTTGTTTATCCAGCAGGTGAATTCAAGAAAGAATTTGCTACCTACATACAATTTTTTCATAATTTCTTTTATGAAATTTCTCTATTGTGTATCCAAGAGGAGACTTCGAAAAAAAATTTGTTACTTACTTACTTACAACTTTTTAATAGTTTCTTAAATGAAGTTTCTGCATTGTGTATTCAAGAGTTGACTTCAGGAAAGAGTTTGTTACTTTCTTACAATTTTTTTCATAATTTATTGAATGAAATATCCGCATTGTATATCCAAGAAGTGAAAACAATAAAGAGTTTGTTACTTACTTGCGATTTTTTTCATAATTTCTTGAATGAAGTATCTGTACAGTATATCCAAGAGGTGAAATCAATAAAGAGTTTGTTACTTACTTACAAATATTTTCATAATTTCTTGAATGAAATTTCCGTGTTGCGTATCCAAGAATTGACTTCAAGAAAGAAATTGTTACCTACTGAGAATTTTTTCATAATTTCTTGAATTAAATTTCTACATCGTGTATCTAAGACGTGAAAACAATAAAGAGTTTGTTACTTACTTAGAATTTTGTCATAATTTCTTGAACGAAATGTCTTTTTGTTTACCTAGCAGGTGAATTCAAGAAAAAATTTGCTACTTACTTACAATTTTTTCATAGTTTCTTTAATGAAATTTCTGTATTGTGTGTCCAAGAAGTGACTTCAAGAAAGAATTTGTTACTTACTTACTTACAATTTTTTTCATAATTTCTTTAATGAAATTTCTGTATTGTGTATCCAAGAGGTGACTTCAGAAAAGAGTTTGTTACTTTCTTACAATTTTGTCATAATTTCTTAAATGAAATTTCTGCATTGTGTATCCAAGAGGTAACTTCAAGAAAGAGTTTGTTACTTACTTAGAATTTTGTCATAATTTCTTGAACGAAATGTCTTTTTGTGTATCCAGCAGGTGAATTCAAGAAGGAATTTGCTACTTACTTACAATTTTTTCATAATTTCTTTAATGAAATTTCTGCATTGTGTATCCAAGAGGTGACTTCAAGAAAGAATTTGTTACTTACTTATTTACAATTTTTTCATAGTTTCTTAAATGAAGTTTCTGCATTATGTATCCAAGATGTGACTTCATGAAAGAGTTTGTTACTTGCTTACAATTTTTTCATAATTTATTGAATGAAATATCCGCATTGTATATCCAAGAGGTGAAAACAATAAAGAGTTTGTTACTTACCTGCGATTTTTTCATAATTTCTTGAATGAAGTATCTGTACTGTATATCCAAGAGGTGAAATCACTGCATTAAAAAATAAATTAAATTGATCATACGATCTAAATTATACCATCAGATACGCCAGCATTCATAAATGATCCTTTTGAAATTCTGCTAACAACATCGATGGTCAAGGTAAAAGTTTGAATTAAACACTTTTAGGATATCGAATGTCCTTACTGAAAAACTAGTGCATTAAAAAATAAATTAAATTGATCATACGACCTAAATTTTTTCATCAGATACGCCCAGGAAAATCTAAAAAACGTAGGTCTGAAAACCCAAACAGTTAATTAACTATTCTAATTCATGATTTTAGGCACGTCAAACCCCGAAATACTAAAGTTAACTTCTCAAATAATAAACCCCAGGAAACAAACACCCACGAAAATCTAAAAAAACCTAGGTCTGAAAACCCTAAACAGCTAATTAACTATTCTAATTCATGATTTCAGGCACGAAAAACTACAAAATACTAAAGTTAACTTCTCAAATAATAAATCCCAGGAGTCAAACATACACGAAAACCTAAAAAACCTAGGTCTGAAAATCCCCAAACAGCCAATTAAACATTCTAATTCATGATTTCAGCCAAGTCAAACCATGAAATACTAAAGTTAACTTCTCAAATAATAAATCCCAGGAACCTAACACCCACGAAAATCTAAAAAACTAGGTCTGAAAGCCCAAACAGCTAATTAACTATTCTAATTCATGATTTCAGGCACGTAAAACCACAAAATACTAAAGTTAACTTCTCAAATAATAAATCGCAGGAGTCAAACATACACGAAAACCTAAAAAACCTAGGTCTGAAAATCCCCAAACAGCCAATTAAATATTCTAATTCATGATTTCAGCCAAATCAAACCAAGAAATACTAAAGTTAACTTCTCAAATAATAAATCTCAGGAACCTAAAACCAACTAAAATATAAAGAACTAGGTCTGAAAGCCCAAACAGCTAATTAACTATTCTAATTCATGATTTCAGGCACATAAACCCACAAAATACCAAAGTTAACTTCTCAAATAATAAACTCCAGGAGTCAAACACACACGAAAACCTAAAAAACATAGGTCTGAAATTCCCCAAACAGCCAATTAAATATTCTAATTCATGATTTCAGGCAAGTCAAACCATGAAATACTAAAGTTAACTTCTCAAATAATAAATCCCAGGAACCTAACACCCACGAAAATCTAAAAAACTAGGTCTGAAAACCCAAACAGCTAATTAACTATTCTAATTCATGATTTCAGGCACGTAAAGCCACAATATACTAAAGTTAACTTCTCAAATAATAAACTCCAGGGAACAAACACCCACGAAAAACTAAGAAACCTAGGTCTGAAAATCCCCAAACAGTCAATTAAATATTCTAATTCATGATTTCAGGCAAGTCAAATCATGAAATACTAAAGTTAACTTCTCAAATAATAAATCCCAGGAACCTAACACCCCCGAAAATCTGAAAAACTAGGTCTGAAAACCCAAACAGCTAATTAACTAATCTAATTCATGATTTCAGGCACGTCAAACCATGAAATATTAAAGTTAACTTCTCAAATAATAAACTCCAGGAAACAAACACCAACGACAATCTAAAAAACCTAGGTCTGAAAACCCAAAACAGGTAATTAACTATTCTAATTAATGATTTAAGGCACGTAAAACAAAAAAATACTAAAGTTAACTTATCAAATAATAAAACCCAGGAGTCAAACACACACGAAAACCTAAAAAACCTAAGTTTGAAAATCCCCAAACAGCCAATTAAATATTCTAATTCATGATTTCAGGCACGTCAAATACGAAATACTAAAGTTAACTTCTCAAATAATAAATCCCAGGAACCTAACGCCCACGAAAATCTAAAAAGCTAGGTCTGAAAACCAATACAGCTAATTAACTATTCTAATTCATGATTTCAGGCACGTAAAACCACACAATACTAAAGTTAACTTCTCAAATAATAAACTCCAGGAGTCAAACACACACGAAAATCTAAAAAACCTAGGTCTGAAAATTCCCAAATAGCAAATTAAATATTCTAATTCATGATTTCAGGCAAGTCAAACTATGAAATACTAAAGTTAACTTCTCAAATAATAAATCCCAGGAACCTAACACCCACGAACATCTAAAAAAACTAGGTCTGAAAACCCAAACAGCTAATTAACTATTCTAATTCATGATTTCAGGCACGTCAAATCACGAAATACTAAAGTTAACTTCTCAAATAATAAACCCCGGGAACCAAACACGCACGAAAATCTAGATAAAAACATAGGTCTGAAAATCCAACTTGGACTTGCAAACACCAACCCGGACATGCAAACAAAAAGAATCAGACATGTAAACAGAGAAAGACAGGCACTTTAGACATTCAAACCAACAAAGACAAATTCTTCGACTTGCAAACATCAGCTCTGGCCTTCCCCTTGAGGTAGATCCCGTTTATTTTTGATTCTGAGTATTTTTGGTTTTCCCTACAAAATTAAACCCCCCCTCCCCTCCCCTTCCCTCAGAAATGGGGGAACGAAGGGCCTCTGAGCCTTCCCCTTGAGGCAGATTCCCGTTTATTTTCGATTCTGAATATTTTTGGTTTTCCCTCCAAAATTGAACCCCTCCCTCTCCTGCCCCTCAGAAATGGAGGAACGAAGGACCTCTGAGCCTTGCCCATGAGACTGATCCCGTTTATTTTCGATTCTGAGTATTTTTGGTTTTCCCTCTGAAATTGACTCCCCCTCCCCCTCCCCTGCCCTCAGAAAAGTGGGAACGAAGGGCCTCTGAGCCTTCCCCTTGAGCAGATCTCGTTTATTTTCGTTTCTGAGTATTTTTGGTTTCCCTCTGAAATTTACCTCCCCCCTCCCCTGCCCTCAGAAATGGGGGAACGAAGGGTCTCTGAGCCTTCCCCTTGAGGCAGATCCCGTTTATTTTCGATTCTGAGTATTTTTGGTTTTCCCTCCAAAATTGACTACCCCTCCCCCTGCCCTCAGAAATGGAGGAAGGATGGGCCTCTGAGCCTTGCCCTTGAGGCAGATCCCATTTATTTTCGATTCTGAGCATTTTTGGTTTTCCCTCCAAAATTGACCATCCCCGCGCCCCTGCCCTCAGAAATAGGGGAACGACGGGCCTCTGAGCCTTGCCCTTGAGGCTGATCCCATTTATTTTTGAGTGTGAGAATTTTTGGTTTTGCCACCAAAATTTACCCTCCCCCCCCTCCCCTGCCCTCAGAAATTGGGGAACGATGGGCCTCTGAGCCTTGGCCTTGAGGCAAATCCCTTTTATTTTCGATTCTGAGCATTTTTGCTTTGCCCTCCAAAATTAACCCCCCCTCCCCTGCCCTCAGAAAAGGGGGCAAGAAGGGCCTCTGAGCCGTGCCCTTGTGGCAGATCCCATTTATTTTCGATTATGAGTATTTTTGATTTTCCCTCCAAAATTGACACAACGGAGAGGTAAAGCTAGGTCAACTCACAATGTCATTCTATTGTCGTTAGCCATTTTCATAGACTGATGTTGTTTCAAATTTATAACAAATTACCTGAGTTAACAACCCCTTCGGGGTTACCTTAACTGATAATCAGTTTAATCTTTTTTTTTCTCCACCGTCATACAATCCAATCACTGATTAGAATCATTCACACTCCTATTATTCAAAACATTAATTAATATCGTTCATAGTGTCCAATTTGCGAATCCCTTTTTGCAAAAATGTCAAATACTCACTCTCTTTGAAAAACTAAACCAGACTATATCCACTAAATTGTAGTGAAAACTATTCCTTTTATTCAAATCCCAATCACCAATCAAGTTATACTCAATCTCTTTGAAAAGGTGTAATGCCCTGTAGAAGTATTACCTATATGCATGGGGATAGTCACTCTCTTTGAAAAGGTGTAGAGCTTCTATAGAATAATGTAGAAATTCCTAGGGGCGTTGGCAATCCAGAAGGCGCATACTACTGAGTTGCACGGGGGTTGAGTTGCACGGGGGTTGAGTTGCACGAGGGTTCAGTTAAAGGGGGTTCAGTTACATGGGGGTTCAGTTACACGGGGCTTTAGTTAAATGGGGTTCAGTTGCACGGGGGTTCAGTAGCACGAGGGTTCAGTTGCATGGGAGGTCAGTTGCACGGGGGTTCAGTTACACGGGGCTTTAGTTAAATGGGGTTAAGTTGCACGAGGATTCAGTTAAAGGGGGTCAGTTGCATGAGGGTTCAGTAGCACGAGGGTTCAGTTGCACGGGGGTTCGGTTATACAGGGTTCAGGTGCACGATGGTTCGGTTATACGGGGGTTCAGTTACAGGGGTTCAGTTGCTTGGGGTTCAGTTACACGCGCACCACCAGTACTGTTTGTTAACATCGGGTAAAGTTCATAACTTTCAGCCCTCCCCCCGAGGACTTCGGGGGATTAAGTCATCCTAAGAGACATAGTTATCATATTTTCGACCATGCTGAACACAATGGCTATCTCAAAATTGATCGTGTGCCTATGGGAAAAAATGAGCGTGGGAGGGGGTCTAGTTGCCCTCCATTTTTTGGTCACTTAAAAAGGGCACTAAAACTTTTAATTTCCATTCCAATGAGACCTCCCAGATATTCTAGGATCACTGGGTCGATACGATCATCCTTGGGGAAAAAAAAACGAATAAACACGCATCCGTGATCTTTCTTCTGGCAAAAAATGCAAAATTCCAGAATTTTGTAGATAGGAGCTTGAAACCTCTACAGTAGGGTTCTCTGATACGCTGAATACGATGGTGTCATTTTCGTTAAGGCTCTATAACTTTTAGGGGGACTTTCCCCCTTTTTTCAAAAATCAGCCAAATTTTCTCAGGCGCGTAGCTTTTGATGGGCAGGAATAAACTTGACGAAACTTAAATATTTGAAATCAGCATGAAAATCTGCTTCTTTTGATGTATCTACGTCGTTTTGATGTATCTAAACGTCGGCCATCACATTTCTGACAGCTTACTATTTGAGATACAGTCAGTCAGTCGGGTTACCCGGGTACCCAAACCAGTACTTGTGTATTATACCAAACACACTCGAGAAGTGAAGTCAGGTTAATCGTAATGAAATATACCAAATTATGATGAAAATATAATACTTTAGAAACAAAATTATGGAAACCTCGACAAAGAATTTCGGAAAGCAGGCCGGCCAGAACGCATTATATAAAATACCTAATTTAACATTACTAAGCCAAAATACCAACTCTGTATATTAAATATTCTGTAGTTATCTGTTAGCCAGTACACTCTCGAGAATTTGGATCTATAGGTACGGGGCTGAAACAACTGATACGCTTGGGAGATAGATAGGATATATCTAATTTAGGCTGTATATTTGTACATTGGGGGTGGGGGGAGGGGGGTTAAGTATGGAGGGCTTGCAAGCAAAGTGTAACCTAACCTAACCAAAATAGCAATTAAATATTAACTAAATTATAGCTATAATGTAGTTTCCCACTGAGCCGAAGCAAATTGTCTTCGTATACAAATAGCAATAAACCGATTAATGTTTGATTTTATATATCCAAATTCCCGAATGTGTACTGGCTAACAAATAAGTATCAAACATTTAATTAAAATATACCTACATCGTAGCTTTTCCACTGATCGTAAGCTATTTGTGTCTGAATACAGACGAATAAAAACAGTTTTTCTCACATCAAGAGAGCAAACTTCTCGAGTGGGTTCGATTAATACGCAAGTACCCCTAAAATAATCCATGGACAGTTTTTTTGGAAAATATCTGGCAAATCCTCCTCCCTTTTTCTGGGAGCCCACGCTTCAGAACCACACTTGTCCACTGTTATGATTTTAATTTTTATATTTCAGAATTTTATTGTCTTTCTGCTCAATACTACAACTGTGCATTGATACCTTTTTTTGTTCAATATATTCCATTTCCAGCTTTAGCCCAGCAAAATCCCCTCTAATATTTGAAAATCCCCACCCCCTTTATTCCTAACAGGAATAATAGACAAAAGACATATTTGCTGAATCTCCATGACTGAAAATCATTCCGATTAGACTTCTCTAAAACCGGCCTTCACCTCTGGAACACTTGTTTTTGAAGAACTTAATTCCAAATTATTTTTTCATCAACACAGAAAGCTGAATCCATAATTAAAGCGTAAACCACAACATATAATCATTAATTAAATTATAAATATTCATAATTGACTTTGAGGGAATTTATGAGAAAGTTTCTGCCAAAATGTGTGTTCCAGAGTTGTATGTTCCCCGTTCTCTTTTCATGCAGTAGCGCCAACCGCAACTAAACAAAATCAGTTCCATTGTTAAGTGCGTTGAGATAACACGTAGAATTAAGGCAAATTTTAGTAAATATTGATAGGCTATTTGAACAAAAAGGTAGGTAATGCTTTTTTGATCAATGTTATAGGATGGAGATGAAAAATTATTCTGGTAAAATTGTACTTTTGGCTATCATGGAAAGGGGCTAGGCTAGGAAAAATGAAACTTTCAGGGATGGGTCTATAGGCTAACATTTTATATTTTTGTTTTGAGGGTAAATATTTACCAAATCATATTATTGAGTTAGGAATAAAGTGAATACACCATTCGATGCCTTTTTTGGTAAAGTTCTACAAAATCATATTAGGCTATTGAGTTAGGACTCAAGTGGGTAAAGTTCTACGAAATCATATAATTTAGTTAGGACTAAAGTGAATACACCATTTGATGCCTTTTTTTATGCTGATTACGAATATTATAAGCATTTCTATCGGAATTTAATTTCAGCCCCCCCCCCCCTATATAGACTATACCTAGCTTAACCTAACCCTAAATTGGCCTGTATAGGGGAGGGGCTGAAATTCATTTCCGATAGAGGTGATTGTTATATTCGTAATAAGCAAAAAAAGGCATCGAATGGTATATTTACTTTAGTCCTAACTCAATAATATGATTTTGTAGAACTTTACCCATATTTTAGCCTGTAGACCCATCCCTGAAAGTTTCATTTTCCTCACCTCACCCTTTTCCAAGATAGCCAAAAGCAGCTAAAGTAGAATTTTACCGTTGTTTTGTCAAAATTTCAATAGGAATAGACCTGTCATGTAGGCAAGTTTTAGGACCCTCTAGAGGGAGTAGAGCTAGGTAGGATACTTCAAAATACCTTCCCGGGATTTAGCCTGTAGACCAATTCCTGAAATTTTCATTTTTCCTAGCCTAATCCCTTTCCAAGATAGGCTTTATAGTTTTTACCAACAAACTGGAATTTTAGGTAGGCCTATAGCTTTTGATTCTTTATCCGGTAAATTTTTACCAAATCATATTATTGAGTTTCAAATAAAGTGAATATACCATTCAATGCCTTTTTTTTATATGCTGATTACAAATATAACAATCAGTTCTATCGGAAATGAATTTTAGCCCTTCCCCCTATATATGTCAATTCAGGATATATCTTTGCACATATGGGGGTGGGATTTAGGTTAGGGGGGGCTGAATTCCGATAGAAATGATTATTATATTCGTAATCAGCATAAAAAAAGGCAGGTACATTTTTACCAAATCATATTTTTGAGTTTGAAATAAACTGAATATACCGTTCGATGCATTTTTTTTATGCTGATTACGAACATAATAATAATTTCGATCGGAAATTAATTTTAGCCCCCCCCTATATATGTCAATTCAGGATATATATTTGCACATTTGGGGGTGGGGGTTAGGTTAGGGGGGGCTGAATTCCGATAGAAATGATTATTATATTCGTAATCAGCATAAAAAAAGGCAGGTACATTTTTACCAAATCATATTATTGAGTTTGAAATAAAGTGAATATACCATTCGATGCCTTTTTTTTATGCTGATTACGAACATAACAATCATTTCTATCGGAAATGAATTTTAGACCCCCCCCCTATATATGTCAATTCAGGATATATATTTGCACATATGGGGGTTAGGTTAGGGGGGGGGGCTGAATTCCGATAGAAATGATTATTATATTCGTAATCAGCATAAAAAAAGGCAGGTACATTTTTACCAAATCATATTATTTATTTTCAAATAAAGTTAATACACGATTCGATGCCTTTTTTTATGATGATTACGAATATAAAAACAATTTATATCGTAAATTAATTTTAGCCCCCCCCCTATCTAGTTGAATTCATGATATATATTTCCACATAGGGGGGGGGGGGTTAGGTGAGGGGGGGGCTGAATTCCGACAGAAATGATTATTATATTCGTAATCAGCATAAAAAAAGGCAGGTAAATTTTTACCAAATCATATTATTGACTTAGGAATAAAGTGAATACACCATTCGATGCCTTTTTTTATGCTGATTACGAATATAATAATCATTTCTGTCGGAAATGAATTTCAGCACCCCCCCCCCTCCACTAACCTTACCCCCACCCCCTAACCTTACACCATATATGTGCAAAAATATATCCTGAATTGACATATATAGGGGTGGGGGCTGAAATTCATTTCCGATAGAAATGATTGTTATATTCGTAATCAGCATAAAAAAGGCATCGAATGGTATATTCACCTTATTTGAAACTCAATAATATGATTTGATAAAAATTTACCCTTTATCCAATGCTCTTTCCAAGTGTAATAGCCTAATCACAGTCGTTTCGATTGCGTCCCAGTCCTGCCTAGTGTGGCTTAATATAGGCTATACTCTATCAAAAACTTGATGATTTTCTGGGTCTGCCATTGTTTTTTGTGTGCTTAATTAAACAGTTGGCTCATAATGCCAACTAGGCCTACGGGCTACATAATTTGAAAAAAATTGTGTCAGCTAACATTTGTAGGTTATTTAGGTCTAGGCTGGGGTTATTGTGTATCTAGCTTCATGGAAAGGAAGCTGGGGCGCAGTTGTAATCACAATGATTATGCTTAATAATTGCAGATGGTAACAAGCTGGTAAATTTCTAGGTGGCCCTATAATTTAGCTAGGATGACAGTGAAAACATCATTTGATGCTTTTTTTCATAATTGCCTCTGATGACTCTTTCATAATTCAGTAAGCGCTTCTGGGGCTAATTGCATCTTGAGCCCTTAAAGGGGCTCAATTACATCTTGAGCAGTGTTAAGAGGGTTTGCCTCCACCTCCTGAATACGGCCTTGCGGTTCTTTCGCATTATATGGGCCCCTCTAAAGAAGTCCAACAAGAGATGCTACAGTCAAATGGCAGAGACGCTTTGAAAAACCCATTTTTATAAGATGATTCAAGATACCGCTGAGAGAAATACTTTGTCTAGCGTGGTTTTAATTGCGTATATGATATTACACCGTGGTTTTTTGGAGTTTAGATGGGGGAAAAGGTACCTAGGTTAGGTTAGGATACCTATTTAATATATGCAATGCTTTGCCCGCCACCCCTAATGCGGAAATATATAGCCCAAATTTGTTTCTAAACTATTATATATTCATCCTTTTTTATTTCATTAGCATTAACCAAACTTGACTTTTTAGAAAGGCCCATATAATGCGAAAGTACCGGCCTTGCCAATAAGTAACTGCGTTTTCTTTATTAGCTCACAATTAGGCCTAGATAGATACTTCTGCCAAAAAATTCACGGTTTTAGTTTCACAATTGCTAGCCTTGGCTACGAATTGAAGTTTTAAAACGTTTTATTTGTTGTGGCCTAGCATAAATTTTTTGGTAAAATTCTAGTCGGGAGGGACCTTTTATTGTATAAAATCAAGTTGCCATCAAGCTATGACTAATTGGAGATAAAGCCAAGACAGATAGTCTGAGTGAGAGCATAGAGGCAAAGCTGGCATAAGTCTTTTTGAGGATTGTATGAAAATGATGTAATTTTCACTTGTTGATAGATAGCAAGAGTGAATCTCCAATATTTTGTTTTGGGGGGGGGAGACAAGAGGCGTCCATATCTGGATAGTCAAGGGGCACGGGATATATGATATTTTTTTTGTCCCATTATTGGGGGACAACCCCCCCCCCCCCCCCGCCCCCCCCAAAAAAACTACGCCCCTGATAGTCTCTGTCATCCATCCATTCTAGGGAAGAATTGAAGGTAGATAATCATGGAACTAAGGAGTGATCGAGATATTTCGGTTGACTTTTCAAATTTTTCATTTTTTTTCAAATTTTGGTTTGGCGCTGCTTTTTTTTTGGATTTAGGCCATATTATTATTTGTTTCAAATTTAAGACACATTTCCTAACTTCTTTTAAAACCTTACAAAACCAGGATTTAGTGAAGATGTAAGGCTTAAACTCTTGCCTTGGCAAGTGTTTAAGCGTTTAAGTGCTTGGCTGGCCTTGCCTTTAGATCTATTTCTGAAACTTTTGCTTTTCAAAGCCTAATACAAAGCTTGCCTAAGTGGATTTTGTGTCATCTATCGTATTTTCAGATAACATTATGAAAAATCTCATCGGCTTGTTGAATGCATCCATGTGTATAGCGTATTGAAAAACAGGTACTTTTCATTTAGCTGGTACCCACGCAACAAGTCAAGTTTGGTTAATGCTAATAAAATAAAACAAAATATGATGAAAATATAACAGTTTAGAAACAAATTTGGGCTGTGTATTTGCACATTAGGTGGGTGGGGGGTAAAGCATAGCATATATTAAATACGTAACCTAACATAGGTACCCCCCCCTAAACCCTAAAAAACAATAGTTTAAATATTATAAACGCAATGACAAACCATGGTTTGCGATCCAATTCTCTATTGGCAGATACCCGTTTGACTAGTTTCCTTTAGCATCTTCCCTATACAATATATCACGTGGGTACCAGCTAATTGAAAAGTACCGAAAAACATGCCCTGTTGGTTTTAGCAGAATGTAGCATACCTTATTTTTAATTTAAAAAATAAAAATGTTACTATATCTTTAGTCCCCCAACAGCCAGGAGTGCCAAATGGAGGGGGGAATTTCTCCCTTGTTCATTCTTCCTTTGGACTCATTTAATTTTTCATTCAATTGTTTTCGTTTTAAAATCAGCGTATCTGCTCACATGTTTTTTTTCCATCCAAGCAATGTTCCATTTTTTGTCTTTCTTTACCCAGGAAAGAAAAACAACACGCAAATTTCATTTTCTTGGACTTCAATGACACCTTTTGAATTAACGTCAGCCAATTGCTTGGAATTTTTTGACTTCAGTTTTTTTTACGTATTGAATAGTCGGTTTGCTAGCGGTAATACTTGATTCAGTAAGCCGATTAACTTTCTGCTCTGCATGAAGTACCCCGAAGACATAATTTATAAGGGAAGTACATGCAATTAAAGGGCAAGCCTCATGCCCTAGGGCTGCTAATATTATAATGTCTACATTGCAAACTATGAACAGCCAACGGGGTATGGACATAAAAAAGGACACGGGATTGCGGGGGGGGGGGCACACATGTATACCAATGGTACACACCTCAGTAACACTACAGAAAGAACCGTCTAGCTTGCTGTAAGAGAGTTTGCTCACCCTCTCTAATTTAAATACTGTTTCGCTGAAGACCCCCTGCCAAGAAAAATCTACCTGTGTTTTTGAATTATTCTTAATTTTTTTTTTTGGGGGGGGGGGCTACACAATTATTTTTTTTTTAAATGCATCGAAATGTGTCTATATGCAATTTTGTTGCGTTTTTACGAGTCAGACACTAATCGGACATTTTTTTGGGGGGGGGTCTAAATGTAATTCCCCCTGGATGCATTGACGTTCATATTAAGTGCACATAATTCGTTCGGAGCACAAAGAAAATTTCTGGAGAGGAAAACTGTTTCCCAGGGATAATTACCTAAAAATAAAGTCGATATAAATCAAGCATGTTTTTGGAGGTGAAGGCGTGTTTTCGCAACATTAAAAACTTCTCGTCATGTGGGAAGTTTTTATGTGGGCAGGGGGCCTTCGGGTTCGTTGCTCTGCCAATTTGGAATATCCGGGTATTCGCCTTTTTGTATAGGTTTTCTGATTTTGGAGGTTTTACGAACTTAATCCTCTTCCCTGAAATAAATTTTCGTCTTGTTCTACGACCCTGCTCCCAAAGGACTGGACATATATATTTTTTTTTTTTCCTCAACTGTACAAGAGCGTATAAACGACAAGCTGGTCCCTAGTAGGACATGGACGTCAATGTGAGAACATTCATTGGCCAAGCATACTAATAATTAATGTTGGATGGGCTTAAATCTCAAACTTAGCATTTGCGCAAATTCAGCATGAAAAATCAATATTACTGGGCCATACTTACATGAGTTGGTTTTAAAAACACTCAAAAATAAGCAGGACCGTATCCAAGTTTTTTTTTGGGAGGGGGTACACAAATAAAAACTCAAAAACGTATAAAAAATTGGTTTATATTCATCTTTTTACGACTCTGACAAAAATTTGGGGGTTAGTTCAAACCCCCTACCGCCCTTGGATATGGCCCTGAATTAAGGTTAATTTAGAAAGAAATCCTAGTTCGAAAGCCCGCATAAAATTTGACCATCTTTAGCTGGAAGCGTGCTATGACTGTCCAGTCCTTTTAAATATGGCACCATCAGTTTGTTATATCTCTAATTTGTCTGGTTCTGATTCTAAATTGTTTTATTTCAGCTGACAAAGACAGTAATTGCTCAGAGCGCATATTTGAATCAAAACCTGTTTGACCCGTTTGTGACCGTATTCGGCGCAGACGATACTTTGTGAGATAAAAGTTTATGCTCAGCGGCAAACTGTTGCCTCAAAAGCGTCCACGTATGGAGGGGGTGAGGGGTGGCCCTTTGGGCAATGGCCCCCTCCATGCTCGGCCACTAGTGGCCCTCCTTGATGGTAGAGATTGTTCCATTGAGATGCCCATTTTAAAAGATGTTGCTACAGTGGCTTTTTGTGATGCTCAGTCTACATCAGAAATCCATGAAAAGGTATTTGATTTTGTTTTGTTTTTAATTATTTTTTTTTAGTTCTGAATAATATTTTTTTGTCAAACTACTCCCTGAAAAGTTAACCTGCATCCCAAACAGATTTCTATACACAAGTTTGATTTTGTTTTTAACAATCAAAATTTCTATACGTTTTAATCTTCCTGTGTCTCAAGATATTTTATGTGTCAAAACTAATTTTTACATATTTTATTATGCCTCAACATTCCTGTAGGTAGATGGAACCATGCCAGATATTGCGTTGTAGGCCAAAGCTTTTTCAAGAGCTGACAAAAAAATGTTAAAAAATGATGTTTCACAAGAATTAAAATCTTTTCAGTGCCCATTTACCGTGCTAATACTTCCGAGTTTAAGCCTTATAGGTTTACTGGGTCCATCGGGCCCACCACGTCAAATTTTCTCAAGACGGATATATATATATATATATATATATATATATATATATATATATATATATATATACGTTATACTTAATTGACAGGAATGGGCTACTGACCTCTAGGACAATCACTTGTCGTCTTTCTTTGTTACTATCTAAGATTGTCTCTAATAATTTGTTTTCTGACAAGATCATATCCACTAATATTATTTTCATTTTCTCTTTTATTCGGTTAGTGTTTTCCATTCTTGCTCCATTATCTTTATAATCTGATATCTTCTTGAAAGTCTGCTTAAAGAGAGGATTCTTTGGCAAGTTTCCAAAAGTAAAGAAATTATTAACATACATTATTTGATTAGAGCTTTTCAATAACTGTTTATGCATTATTTTGAGAAAAATCTTAACTGAGAAATTTTGTGTTTTAAAGGCACCCGAACAGCAAAGTTATTTTTATGGTAAAAGGAATCGTTAATAATTTTCAAATTTTTTAGCTCCATGCTAATCTTAATTGATTTCAATATAAAAAAATACATTACCTTTCAAAAAAATCTCTTGGTATTGTTTAGGGGTCATCCTAAACATTCATATTAGTATGGGCTAGGGAGAGGTGCCCCACCACCAAGAATGGCCTCAGAAACCCCTCTGAAATGATTCATTAAAAAAAATGCACACAGATTTAGATATTTGGGTCAAAAACTCTGCCCATTTTATGGATAAGAACCCCTACCCAAAAAAAACAAACACAAAAAAGCGCTCAGCCCTTCAGAGCTTGGACTCAGTCTGCAGTCCGGCCATCCAAAATTAAAACACATTCTCTACGAAAAATAGGTTTTGAATTGGATAATAAATGCTTTACACAATGTTGTGAAACATGCTTGATTTCTTCTTTTCATTTATACCACAGCTACTTACAACTAATTAGCACCAAACCTCCTGAGACGGCCTCAGTTTCTCAACTAAATAAATATTCACTTCAAGGTCAGTTGAAACGACCCTTGAATTCAAAATTCTTGTGACGGGCAGGTTTAAACAATAGACTAACGTCTCTGCTCTGACACAAGGATTCGTCATTGCTTGATGAATAATATTTTATTATTATTATTTTCACTGCAATCTAGCGACACTAAACTGCTATCGCTGAGAGTCAGTTTTTTGGTGTGCAAGGGATATCTTTTGATTTGGGTTCTTGGCTTTCGATAGTTTTTTTTTTTGACAAAAAATACATGAAGAGAGGCAAACGATTCAATTACCTGGGCGGAACACACTTCTTTGAAGCATCAACCCCACAAAAAATGTGTGAACTTATCAAACAGTCGTTTTAAACAGGCATGATATATCTTGAAGTTACTTTAATATCCAGGTGTAGAATCTATTAAAAGACATCCTTTCTTAGA
The DNA here is from genome assembly GCF_049724085.1 of Artemia sp. Qi Xiang Cuo. Classification (NCBI taxonomy): domain Eukaryota; kingdom Metazoa; phylum Arthropoda; class Branchiopoda; order Anostraca; family Artemiidae; genus Artemia; species Artemia sp. Qi Xiang Cuo. Next base: position 69,626,788 of record NC_142801.1, on the reverse strand, counting down.
ATTAACTAACGTCCAGAGTGTGTGATTAAGGCTCAAATTGTTTGACATTTGTCTCCTGCATGGAAAGATTTAATGTGAATGCACAAAATCAGACGCAGCTCTCCGCGGGCAAGAATTTATTTTGTGTTACAATTGGCAAGTTCTAAGATAAGATTTATTCTTCATTAAATATACATACGATATGACATGTTACTTTTCCCCCAAAGGGTCATTGGCCTGTAACAGAGGTGTCTCACAGGTGTATTTGTTACTTAGGCTTGGTGACCTCTTATTAATTCTTAGCAACAGTCTTCCTGGATCTCTTTAATGTTGTCGATTTAAAACACGATTCTTTAGTTGTTTGGAAAACGGCCCTCTTTCAGCTTTCTTTTTTTAAAGTTCATTTTAGATTCTTGAAACTTCATTCATAAGCATAAATAAAACTGACTGAGACTCGCTAAATAGCAACCTATAGTTCCGGCCGTTATTGCTCGATTTTTGAGGCGTTGTCAGTCATATAATTTTAGAGCTGTTGTCAGTTACATGATTTTAGAGATGTTGCCAGAACGCAATTTCTGAAAGCAGATATCGTTCTATTAGCATTGTGAACTTTGACTACCTGTGAACGGGAGAGGGGTAGGAAATTCTACCCACCCTTTAAATGTACATCTTATGGACTTCTCAAGACATTGAAAGGACATTATTTAGTGCAGGAAAACCGGGTTATTTTTGTACCAAATCGGACTCTTTGAATTAGTCTACGTTAAAGCAAACTTTTGAATGGTCTATCCCACTCAGTGGAGACCTCTTGACATCCTCCCACTCGAGGGGTATGGTTGCGTCCCGCCTTTGCCGAGAACTTAGACTGAAACTCGTTATTTCGATTTATGAATTCGGCTATAAAATATGGAATTTTTGTCTGTTTAAACTAATTTCTCTTCCTTCTCCGAGAGCCTTTGAAACATCTGTTTCTACAAAACCATGTGCAACCCTCATGTGCTAACAGGTAGGGAAGTGGATTTCAATAAATAACTCTTGTCGTCTGGTCATTGATTCAGAAAGGATGCAACAATCAAAATGATTCAGCTGTCCCTTGCATAACTTAAGAATGGTGATTGTATTGTGCTCAATATCCACTTTGCTCCATTTAGGGCAATGAGAATCTTATATGGACGTATACACAGGATCTTATTTCTTGGAGGGGGGGCACATATGAGAACAAACGCAAAAAATCAGCGAATTTTATGGATACTAAAAGGAATTGTAGAACAAGTCGTTAGGCTTTCGGAGAGAGGTACTGCTCGTTGGTACTGGTGTATTATACGGACACTTCTATATACTGCTAAAGAAGTCAAGTTTGGTTAATGCTAATAAAATAAAATAGGATGAATATATAACAGTTTATAAACAATTTGGGTTATATATTTGCACACTAGGGGGGTAAAGCATACCATATTAGATCACCCGTTTTATTCAATTCCACTCTAACAACTGTTTTAGTACCGGGTATCTGTCCCGGTATCTGTATCATCTCCCGTTTGACATTCCATATACAGTATATAAAAGCGTCCGTTTAATGTAGTAGTACCTGCTCGCAAGCACGTAAATGCACGCAAGAACGTATCCAGGATTTTGTTTTGGGGAGGGTTTTACAAAAAAAAAACTTCAAAACGCATCACAAATTTGTTTATATTCATTTTTTTTGTACGTTTTTATAGGTAGGACAACCATTTCGGGGGGGGGGGCTCAAACCCCCTAACCCCCTGGATACGGCCTTGAATGCAAGCGTCATATGTCTTCGTCATATGAATATTACAAATTCGACACTTTTGTATGATCTTGGTCATTTAAGCAGGAAATCGGTACAAATGTCTTGTGTACCCCCCCCCCCCCCGTGGTTCCATGCTTGGATAGCTTGCAAGCTTTTAGTTGTTATGCGTTAAATATTTCAGTTTAGGAGTAAATCCTTCTGTTGAGAAGACTTCAAATTCTGATTTCCCTGGCGCAGTCCTTGGGATAACGCTAAAAAATGTCTTGGCTCCTATTCCCTTTCATAGTTCCTAGTTGGGTAAAATGCCGGATACCAATCCATCTGTGAAAACCGTAAAAATTAATTTTGATGCCAATTTTAAAAGTAATAAATTTTAAATGTTGTAGCCGACTAAGTAGAGCATAGCCGCTCTTTCATGAACAGGTTGACATTTTGTGTTTGATGTAAACAATGAGCCTTTCTTATCAACAATTCTTGTAAGGTTCAGCATCGATCCATGGGAATAAAAGTTGAACCCTTCCCCTGTTAGCATTTACTACTCATAGCCCCTTCGCTATCAACTTTGTTTTTTCTACTATGGTTTCTTGGACACATATCTGGTAAATACCCCTCACGCCCCAACATCCCTAACCGTCTCAGTGTGTGCACATACGCAGAGCATTGGCACCGAATGGAGGGAGGGCAGGGAGTGACACCCCCCCCCCCTGAGAAACGAGAAGACATTAAAAATATACAAAAATTAGAAAGCAAGAATTTGCATTTTACTTCTGATCAAAACAAAGTTCCTGGTTGCAACCCCTCCCCCCTGGGAAGTTTCCTGAAGGCGCTCATCACGCAGAGGAAATATTGTCTTCTGTTCCCCCAATAGGTGACGATTTTCTGTATATTCGTCTTTTTTGGCTGTTCTGATGCCCCCCCCCCCCCCTACATTATACTCTTTAATTTTCTGGTCTTGAAAACTAAAAAGAATTTAGGCGACTTGTCGGTCAACCAATATTTAATTAATTTTTTGTTAGCACAACTGCCTGAGCTTCTACATCGACTCACTTGCCTGACACTCTAGGCGGGCGGGCTCTATTAGGCTTTGAACGCTTGTTTGCCTGGACTGTTCCAGGCGATTTAATGGTCATGTGTCAATTCTAAAACTTGGTCAATCTGCCTGATACTCTAAGCAGGCATGCCTCTCCTAAATCTAACAAAAAAAAGTATTTATCCAATGAGAGAACCATAGTTACTCCCGCCGTTTACCCAGACACTTGGGAAACCATAGGTCTCCCCGTTCGCCTATGAGTCCAGGAGAATTGTCGGTCATGTGTCAATCCTAAAACACGGTAGTCCGCCTGAGACTCTAAGCAGGCGAGCCTATTAGGATAAATATCACTCGTTCCCCTGTGAGTATGAGCAAATTCAGTCCCCCGTTTTGCATACACGTCTAGTGGATATTGTCTGCCATGATTCAACCCAAAAATTCCAGTAGACAAAGCTCATATAATGAGAAGGATCTCAGTTGCCCAATTGTCTTCAAGGTCCTGTGGACATGGTCAGTCATAAGTGTTTGAAAACCTTTTATTTGGGGTGTCCAATTGCCTTCAAATGGCTCGTATAAATTCAAAGATTATTTGAAATACCCTTATTCCGTGACTATCTACCTTAGTTCCGCCCAAGGTTGGATGCATGTTAAGACTATCAACAAGAGAAATGGCGTCATTTTTTATACAATTCTGAAAAAGGCTTATGCCATCTGTGCCTCTCACTCTGACTATCTGTCTTGGCTTTTTCTCCAATTAGTCCTGGCTTGATGGCAACCTGATTCTAATTCAACCATTTCGATTTGCAGGAATTTCCCCAACAAAGTACCACAAGTGATCCGTGAGGCTCACAATGAAAGTAAAAGTCATTTTACTAAATGTCTTCAAATAATTTTTAAAAGCAAATATAGCAAGCCTGTGCATGGACAAAAGGCTGTATGGGATGTACATTGTGAGATAATAAAAAAGAATACATTTCAATTTTTGGTGAATTAAAACATTTTTTGGGAAATGAAAGAAGAATTGTCTCCCCTTGCTGCTTGCTAACCTTAGAAAATCCTGGCTGTGTCTTTGATCACTGGTTCAAAGAGACGTTGGGTTTCATTATTATATTGTTACAAATTTTCACATCACTTGATGAAAACCAGAGGAACGTGAGGCCAAACAGTTGTTTTTTCTTTGCTTACAAACTACGATGTTCACAACAGTTGATATTTAAGTTTTTTTTTTATTACGAATAATAAATTTAAGCATTTTAATCAAAACACAACATTTAATATGCTCTGCCTCACATATGGCTTATAATTCCTACCGCAGATTCGATCAAAGGGTTTTTTGAAAGGCAAGGTGTATCGGATGTTGTTACGAAAATTTGACCCGTCGTCATTCTGCTCGAGGCCGTTTCAGAATTGACTATCTTAAAATCGTAATATCATTCAAGATTTGATCAGATCGACTGCCGGGTGTTCCGCATAGGCAACGAGTGATAACTACTCACTGTGCTCTGCTTGGCTGGGCCTCGTATTTATTTATAAATAATTTCAAAGAACCCTTGAATACATACTTTGATGGAATTCGAACATCATTTTTGAAATGTTTACTTTCCGTGTTTTGATGTTTGACGTCCGCATTCCATTACTAGTCTTGTAGTCAGCAAATAGCCTATAGAAACTCTTGAATACTAACTTTGGTGGAAATTGAAAGCCATCTGTATGCTACACTGTGCTTTGTTTTAGGACACTCATATTGAAACTCTAGCTTCTTAACATAACAAGTGAAATTTTAGACTTCGATGCAGATCAGAAATGATTTATGTTTTTGACTGATTGGGAGTCAAATGAGAACCACCGAGAACAGGCGCTACTCAACTCTTAATAGCATGATTTAATGGTGGAAGCGTACATGGCATTGGTGGAAACACATGCATGCATATATTGAATATATTTGATGAATATATTTTGGGCGGAGGGTACACCATCGAAGATAGAGATTGCAAAAATAGGTTAATCAAATGATACAACGTGCATGAGCAATATCAAATCTTAATTTTGGGAGAGGGCAAGGACTCGAAAGCCCCTCCATTTTTTGCGGTGATTATAACAACAAAAATAGGCATAATTTTAGATAATGATAAAAAGAAGTTCAGTTAAAGGCTAGAACCATATTGTAAAGATAATAAACCAGTAATGAGTGAAAAAAAATAAGAACATAAGTCACTAAAGGCGAATATGCTCAAAAGTGATATGTCTCCCTTCCTGGGTTTGAAAGGTTTTAGCAACCCTTTATACAGTTCAAAGATAATTAACACAGGTAGTTTTTAGCTTTAACTACCAAATCGGGTTCTTTTTGGAAGCGTTCAATTTTCTCGTATTAAAATGTGTCGGGTTCTTTGCTAAGCCGTTAGAAACCGCTAAACGACTTCCCTACATTTGTTGAATGTGTCTGATGATTGAACTATACTTGTGGTAGGCTATTGAGGTATTTTCTGACCGTTATTGAGGTATTTTGTGACTGTTTACATTTACTTGATTCATTTGTTTTACCTATTTGAGCACTAAAACAACTAACGGGCTATTGCTGTTTTTACAATCAACGGCGGCACAAAACACCAGCTTAACGCCTTGGGTTTTGTTTGATGAATTTTCTTTTGACTTTTGCTTCTTCCTCCATTATGGTGTTGAATTCAAGGCCATATCCTACGAACACGTCAAACATTTATTATAGGCATATTGTTACCTTTTTTTTACAAGTCAGAATTTTTTTTTTTGGGGGGGGGTCAAACCCGGTACCATCTCTTGAATAAGGCCACGGGTTGAAACTGTAGGTTCCACTGTAATCTTGGTGAAACTGTAGGTTCCAGTCCACGGGTTTCAGACATAACTTGTAATAATACAAAAAAAAATCATTACTATTTGTCAAGTTGTATTAATTGTGAAGTTACATAGGTCATTAGTATGCCCTCCCAATCTCCAGCTACGGGTCAGTCCTTTGCATAATACCATCATTTTCAAAATACATGGGTTTGTAATGTATTTTGATTTTAGACAGCAAATTGTCTGTATTGTCAGATTTGGGAATGCTTAAAAAATGATACAGTCAAATAACGATTAAAACAACCTGACAGTTTTCTCTGCTCCCAATGTTGAATTTTTAACCAAAGGTAGTCAATGAAGTCACAAGGTAATACAGTGGCGTGTTTCCCTGTACCTGGTGCTTGTGCCTCATGCCTCTAGCTAGGTATATACGAAAGTGTCCAGTGAATCCGCCCTCGGTTTTAGCCATGGCCAATTTGCAAAATATGGGTTTTTCTAACCTTCGTAATAAGCCAACTTATAATTGTTTAGCTCTTCAATGCAATAGCTGAAGGGCTATAATTTGTTCGAAATGTTTTCATAATGTTGTCATGCTTTCCTTGCATGGTAATATTAAATCAATTTCATATAATGCTATGGTTTTGCTGTCTACATTAAAACCTTTTGGATTTCATTAACATGGTGGCCACTCTTCTATTTTTGAGTTTTAATTCGGTACTATTCCATTATGCGGGCCTCTCTAAAAAGTCAAGTTTGGTTAATGCTAATAAAATAGGATGAATATATAATAGCTTAGAAACAAATTTGGGCTATATATTTGCACATAAGGGGGGGGGGGGTAAAGCATTGCATATATTAAATACATAACCTAACGCAACCTAACCTAGGTGCCTTTCCCCCCTAACCCCCCCCCCCAAAAAAAAAAACACAGTTTAATATCGTTTACGCAATGAAAACCTTGCTATCATTGCCTACTCTATAGTGATTAGCTCGAGAGGCCCGCATAATGGGACAGTACCTTTAATTCTTAGTTTTAGGCTTTTTGTGAAGAAAATTATGGCTCACCGGGTCCTTCCTGCCCTTAGTAGAAATATAATGGTGCTTTTTGATAAGAAGAATGCTGAGAGGGGGAGGGGGTCGAAAAAAGAGGCTATTTATATGAAAATCGCTGGAACTCAATGGGAAGGTCATAAGATTTTAGGGTGCGGTTTTAATGCTCCCTCCCTTGTGTTTGCGTTGATGTGCTAGTATGTTGGACGGAGCTTTCCCATTATATCAATACTTCCCTTTTCAGACCTGTAATTCCGTTTAATACTAATAACATTGTAGTTTTGGAAATAGTTTAATTATTAAAACAGTCGTAAACCACCTAAATGTACATAGAAAAAACGTATTTAAAGGATTAAACAAAAAACTCAACAAAGAATTGAGTAAGGAGTTAAACAGGTCAAGGAGCCTTTAGGGGATTATGAATAAATCTTTTCTCATCTTAATTAGCATAATATATTGACTTGAATACACAAATAAACGTAGTTTAAAGAAAGATTCGAATTAGGATTAGACCATGGAAAGTCTCCGATTTTTTTTGGTGGCTAACTCATCGCCTATAGGAAGTCTGGACGAATCCATCTGCTTTTTATTTATTTATTAATGAATGGGTCACAAAAAGTTAAATCTCAATATAACTTTAATAAAATAAATATTACCTCATTACATTCACAATAAGCGTATCCGCTTTCCAACACTGGTGTACATTTTGGAACGCCACTTATGCCACATAGTTTCGCATCGCGTGGCATATTTTCATCGTCCTTGGCACGAACCACCGGATGAACCGAATTTCTGAAAGTTTGTGAGCTCCTGGGGCCGTCGAGTGCGCGGGATAGTTTTTTCTACGCCTACTGACTGCCGGTAAGCGGTAGAGCAATTCAACAGACCCTGGGAAATCCATGGTCCACGAGAAAGTAAGAGAATAGTTTTTATTGGTGGTGAAAAAACGGAAAATAACAAAAGTAGTTTTAGCGTAGTGAAGGGAAAAGTTGCTACTGTTCACTGCGTACCGTAAGCGTAAATTATGGATATCCTCATACCCTTGGAAAAATTTCGTCATTGAAAATTTTTAAAAGACTCCTTTTTCTGGTTAGCTGGATTATCTAAGCAGCCGTTTTGTTCATGATAAGGAGACCGTGCTAAATTCAATATCAATCAAGTAGAAATTATGCGGTTTTTAGATGCGTAATAAATTTGATACTCTGCCATATTTTAACTATGCTTTTAAAGTTACACTGTAGTCGTGAAAATGTATTGTTATTTGTGTGAAATTAATTACGGTCAAGCTTTAATGGTTTCACCTTTGTCTTTTGGCTGTTTTTCAGAATCAAAATTAAGCACATTCTTATGGGTATCGGCTGTCTAAAATTAAGGTTAACTGTTTATGTTTGTATGGCATCGACTTAGTTTGACTACAAGCGGTTATTCGCGACAAGTCGTGACGGCAAAAAACGTGCCAAAATATCGAGCAATCTTGGGAAAAAAAATATGCCAGAATATCCAATGAAGACGAAGCTGGCTTGTAAGACCAACTGAGGGGCCACAGACTTTTATAAATCACATACACCATGTGGCGCGTGCCAAGCATGGCGTAAGTGTGGTTGAACTATGAAGAGTTTTTGGGACTGTGCCATGCGTGGCGGGCATATGTGGCATACATGGCGCCTCGAGATGTAGACCTATGCTGATAAAGCAATTTGTTGGAAAATTGGCTCTACTACTATCGTCTTAAGCAAATAAACTGGCAATAGTAGTTCATCTCAGTTATGATTTTACAAGGTTTTCAAAAATACCATTCATATCGAAGTTTTTACGCTCTTTTGAAGTTCTGAGTGTAATTATTTGAATATGGCTGTAATGCCATTAGTCAATTCTTGTCTCTTCGCGAGTATTGATCTGAACATATAAATTTTCAAATAGGGATAAATCCATTTATTTAGAATGTCTAAACAAATGGATTTGTCCCCATTGGAAAATTTACTTGTTCGTCATAGAACGGCAGTGTGGTCTTAGAAAAGAACACCCTAGTTTAAGGTGTTGCGTCGAAAATAAGTTTTGATCTGGCAACTTTCCACTAGTCAAGTATGAGATGGAAGGCAAGATTTTGAAAAATCCTTTTTTTTCGGTATTTCCATTGAAAATGCCCTTTTTGGTATTTTCATTTAAAAAATTAAGAAATAACAAGGTCCCCCAGCCCTTACTGAGGCCCAAATATGGACGAAGACCACACTGCCTTTCCAAATCAAACAAACACTACTTAAAAACAATAGGGAAATTTTTTCCAAGACAGTGCAATTTAAATCGGTGAATATTTCGGTGGGGCTGTTTTGAAGGTTTTTTAAAAGCATTTTTAGTTTTAAACTTCGTATTTTATTGTAAGTTTTTTTATATATATATATATTTTTTCTTTAATGTTGTGCTGAAGACGGCCCTTGGACATAGGGCCGAAATATTCACCAATTTAAATTGCACTGTCTTGGAAAAAATTTCCCTATTGTTTTAAGTTGTGTCTGTTTCTTACTGAGGCCCTTTGTTTGTTAAAGCCGCAATCATGGTTTCATCGTGAAACCTGTTTGGCTTCAATAACTATTGCCAAAGGCCATGAATCAGGCAGTTTTCGAAAATCTGCGCGGCAAAAATTAACATTGTGCCACATAAAGCGTTGCTTTATCTTTTTCTTTGGTATTTTGTTCCAGTCATGCTGCATTCTGCAAACTGCCGCAGAATGATGGTGCACTTTGCATTACTGGATAATGATATAACCAATTAGAATATCAGGCATGTAGGAGGAGGCACGTACGTACGAATTGTTTTTGGGGGAGGAGGAATTGATAAAAAAAACAAACAATTGATTATTTGAATAAGAAATATCCAGAAATTTTAGAAAAATTAGGATTTCAGGGACCCAATACCCTACCCCAAGGTTATCTCGTATAATAATGTATAAGCTATTGAGCATGCTTACACTGACTGACTATATGGACGCTGCTAGGATTTTTTTTTCCAGGATGGGGCAAGTACTACCTAGATTTTCCTTAGTTCGGCACTGTTCCTTCGTCATTCTGTGTCGGAGATATCTCGTCTATTTCCAAGAAAGGAAAAAGTGCTCTTTCAGTATTTGTTGAGCCTATCCCCGTCTCAAGTACACTGCGCAAGCTCTTTGAATAAGGTGATATTGATGAGTTTAAATATAAGGGTTACGATCAAGACTGTATCCAGGGGGTTTAAGGGGGCTTGACCCCCCCCCCCGGCGAAAGGCTCTTTGACTCGTAAAAACGTAACAAAAATGAATACAAATTTTTAATGCGCTTTTTAAAGTTTTTGTAACCCCCCCCCCCCGAAAAATCTTTTTGTAGCCTCTCCCCCTTCCGGGAAAAAAAAATCCTAGACACGAACCTGGTTACGATCCACCTTGTGAAGTTGTCTTCCATTTCAAATTCAGGTATGTCGATTCACTATCTGCTTTCACGAATTTGCTCATTTGAATCGACACTTATAGTTTTCCCCCTTTTCTTGGAGAATTTAGCTGGGTAGGGCACGGGCCTTAAGTCTGGAACTTGGAAAATTCTCACTGTTCTATATTTTACTCGAATTTGCCTGTTTTTAACATTTTTCATTTCCTCCTCCCCAGACATGAACTATTGTGTATGCGGGTACCTGGCACGTACGTACGTATGCGTCCCTTCTACCATCCTCGCTCATTTCTTCATTTTTTTTTGGGGGGGGGGGGTTGATGTTATAGAAGCCCCGTGCCCCTCTAGATTTTTTTGCCCCCTGGATTTTGAAAACACCTCTTTTGGGTATTTTCCTTAAAAATACTTTTTTAATCGATAAATACACATTTGTCACCCTTGATATTAGAAAGCACAATCCCCCTCCCCCTAAATGTTTGTGAATTGACGCCACTGTCGGTTTGGGTGCCTGTTTTAAGTATGTATCTGTATTTCTGTTGTAGATTTTAAATGTTGCAGTTCTACGGGTTTTGAATAGTGCCTTCAGCCCCATTTTCTTATTACAGTCAGTATCAAGTTCTGACTATATTTTCAAAGTGAATCTTTATTCTGCTTACACAGTGTGTTCATTCTGCTGATGATTCATTGATGAAGCCACAGAAACATTTGTTTAAAATTCCACTCTTCAGTAATTTATTCGAAGAACGAATAGTTTACCTAATGGCATGTTCCTTTTCCTTGTTCTCAAACATTAGCTATCTCATTCAAGATTTCATCAGTAATAAAATGTTGGCTTTTTTTACGATTTCAAAAGGTTGATTTCAGATAACAATGGTGACCAGTAAACGTTTATGGTTTATGAGAAAGGCCAAAACTCTTGGCAAGAATCCAGAAGATATTTTGAAGGGAATTCGAAAGAGTGCAGACTTAGACTAACATACTGGAGGTTCAGCTTGCTTTACCGGTACCTTTCCGGAACATTTATTGGGACTTGTGGGAAGAGGATGTGCCCCTTTATCCCCCTGTACGAAGGTATTGTGAGCACCACGATACAGTTTCCCAGGGGGGAGGGGTAAGTGCTACCAGGAGTGTTTTATTATTATTGAGATTTAAGCGGGTGCGGTTTTGTTTCCTTATTTGTACACTTCCAATGTATTCTCGTTTCCTTGGGGGATCTCTTGCCCTCCCCATACGTGTATGTTTTGCCGCACAATTTTACTCTAAAATTGAATATTTTGAAAAACGATAAAATTTTAGGATGGGGGGAATACAAAGAAATGCGTTTGCTCAAAGGGTTGAAAATCGTTTCAAATATATACTAAGTCAGGTACTTACAAGGACTGTACAAGGAAATACAAATGGAAACGGGCATTTTCAAGACAAATTGATTGCAAAGCGTGATTGCTTATTGCGTTTACAATATTTAAACTGTTGTTTTTTGGGGTTTAGGGGGGGAGGTACCTAGGTTTGGTTAGGTTTCGTATTTAGTATATGCTATGCTTTACCTAGGTTTGGTTAGGTTTCGTATTTAGTATATGCTATGCTTTACCCCCACTCCCCTAATGTGCAAATATATAGCCCAAATTTGTTTCTAAACTATTATATATTCATCCTATTTTATTATATTTCATTAGCATTAATCAAACTTGACTTCTTTCGTGTATAGCCCTGTGTTATGTATAATGCATAAGTACTCTAAGTCATATCTAGTGGCGGTTCTGGCCTCTCTTGTGCCCGGGAAAATTCTTGATTTGCCCCCCACCCCCTCTCGCGCAAAAATTTAGGCCAAGTTCTAACAAAACTCATTTATTAACAAGATTTTCATTTATTAACATTTGTATACAAAGTTTCACAAAAAAATAAAATTAATTAGATTCGGTCTATTTACTTTTATTTTCAGGAAATGGTGATGAAAATATGGGAAGAATGAAAATTACAGATTCAATTTGATTATGCTTACTGCCAACTGTGCCCTCTACTTTATTTTAATAAAAATAGAATTTCTAAACTTAGACAATGATTATGACCGTTATATAATTTCTTGAAATTTTGTACCCCAAAAATTTCGGGGCAAAATATGTGACCTGTCTGCAGAGTCGTATCCTGGATTTTTTTTTGGGGGGGGGGGGGGTACAAATTTGTTTTTAAAAACGCATCAAAAATTTGGTTATATTCATTTTTGTTACGTTTTTACGAGTCGGACAAACTTTTTTGGGTAGGAGGGGGGGGGAGGCTGGAGGGCTTTGCCTGTCTAAATTCTGAATCAGTGCACTAAAGTCATGCTGCATACAGAGGTAGGTGGATGACACGACCTTCCCCCATTCATACCTTCTTTGGAGATAATATTTGTAAAATTGGGCCTATTGTCGTGCATTGTAATATCTGTTAGCTGGGAAATTACTTTTACTGCCATTCTTCCAAAGTACGACCATGTGTGCCTATCTGAAGATCAGATACTAAGATAAGATTTATTCATGATGAAACATGTATAATAATGCACTTATAATCCCCCCGAAGGCTCCTTATCCTGTAACAAGGCCGCATCCAGGGGGAGGGGAGTTACCGGGTTTGAACGTCCTCCCCCCGACGTTTTTGCCCGACCTGTACAAATAGACAAAAAATGCAAAGAAAAATGTTTGATGTATTTTGTAAATTACCCCCCCCCCCCCCCGAAATAATTGTGGATACGTCCTTGACCTGTAAAGTGAGGGGGAAGATACATGAGTCACATATCACAAAAAGTCACTTACAGAGAGAGAGAGAGAGAAATAAATAGAGTACAAAATTAAAATTAAATAGATATGATAAATTAAATAGGTTAGAAGACTCCAATTAATTCTACGCAAAAAAAGAAAACTTCTAAGAAACCAAAAAAAAATTTGAACGATTTTTTTTAAAAGCTAAAAGAGTGGCATTTTCGAGCTGATTATGTTGAATAACCAAAATAATTTCTTTTTTCTTTTTTTCAGGTTTTGAACGAAGCTGTTGGGGCTTTGATGTGGCACACAATCAGCCTAACTAAGGAAGACCTAGAAAAGTTCAAAGCTCTGCGTATAATCGTCCGAATAGGAAGTGGCGTCGACAATATTGATGTTAAAGCAGCCGGTGAAATTGGGATTGCGGTGTGTAACGTTCCAGGATATGGTGTTGAAGAAGTTGCAGATACGACCCTTTGTTTGATTTTGAATTTATACAGAAGGACATTTTGGCTTGCCAATATGGTGAGAGAAGGGAAGAAGTTCACCGGACCGGAGCAGGTTAGAGAAGCTGCACAGGGATGCGCAAGGATACGTGGGGATACTCTTGGCATCGTGGGACTTGGTAAGAATCTTTGTTACTTTAAAAATCAACGCAGAATATGAGGGGACATTAGTCCCGCTGCTGAAACCTCACATTGTTATGCCCAAAACGAAGATTCTGCCTCTCGTTTTGGGTATAACGATGCCTGAAACTTGCGTTATGGTATTGTAGTTCGTGATTAGCACATGCCTAGGCTAGTCAGGATCGTATCTAAGATTTTGTTCTGTATTACAATGTAGTAAGTGTACTTTTGCATAATTCGGACAAAAATTTCGGCAGGATGGGGTTCAAACTTGCCCCCCCCCCAGGATAAGGCCGTGTTTAGTAACAAATTCTGGGCATTTATGCTCAAATTCTTTGTTTAAAATATCCTTTGCATCTAAACGTTTACATTTTAAAAATAAATATTAAGGTTAGACTACCAGGATCAGTGGTGTCGGATCACGACAGTTGATGGAAGGGGTATAAGATGTATGTTTCTAATGAATCTTAGGGGGAATTTTGTCGTTTTTTCAATGGAAATACTAAAAAAAGTATTTTTCAATGAAAGTACTCCCCCTTCCACAGATATTGTTCTTATTTGGGGGGGGGGATGTCTAGGGAACAAATTTCCTTCTGCCTCCCAAATAACACTACAGCGTAAGAAATGCAGGTTGTGTCTCCAACCATTTAGAGTAAGAGTAGGTTCAGGCATATCGTACCACTAGCAGTGGCGTATCCAGGCGGAGGATTAGTAATATTCAGCCCCCCCCCCCTGTTACATGGGAAATCCCGTTTTAATATGCATAGTTTGGCTATGCAAGGGATGAAAGGTTTTTTTTTTAATTTTTCACCCACCCTTTTGTTGGAGAAATCCTGGTTATCATGTCCTAGATTATTCGTCTTTCTTACTGAAAGGTTCTGTAGTTAATGGGGATGTACAAGTCTCACTTAAGCTTCCTAATATGATGACACTATTCGTAAGAGAAGAAATAGCCTACTTTGATGGGGAACAACTTAATAATAGTCATGGCTGAATAATTAGTTGGATTGTGAGAAGCCTGAATCATAATTAACTCGTAAACTACAAATAAATTATAGTAATGTAAGGACAAAAAAGAAATTTGGCTTTTGAAAATCAATGTCACATCCCATTGAGTAATCTTTGAAGCACAGGAAGTGTTTTTTGAAAATTTAAACCCAAATTTCACATTTGCTAGCTTGGCATAATCATTGATGCATAAAGACGGGTTGGCTTATCTACAGCTAGTACCAAACAAATATGACCATTATTTGATTTTCTTTGTATTCTTCAATAGCCAAATATGGATGAAGGCTCGGTCTGAATAGATAACATTGATAACACGCAGGAACCTGTTTAGCTTTTATTTTAATGTATTCACACTTGCGTTGCGAAACTATCCTCTTTCTTTTAATTAATCACCATCTCTTGTTATTTCTTGTCTACGCTCTCGGCGTCATTTTAAGGGGCTACCGACTCTATTTAAGGTGAAACTAAACCTTAATTTGAGGCAAATTTCACATGGGGCAAAAGGCCAACACTTCATAAAAGGATTATAGTTTGCTTGTCCTAAATATAACCTCTTCTTCAAAGGCTTACGGGAATTTGCAGCTTTGGGTGCTGCCTTGGGCATAGGGCGGGGGGGGCCGCTGCCCCCCTAGACCTTCAAATTTACATTAGATATGGCTGAAAAAGCAGATGATTTGGAAAAAGCAGTTAATAAAACTCTATCACACTATCGACCCCCCCCCCTAGACAAAATGCTGCCTAATGCTGCCTACGCCCATGGGTGCTGCGATGTGTTTTCACTCCATCAAAACCTTCTTTTGGTATGATCCATGCAGGCTTTTAATCAGACCGAGGGGTATTGACTGTAGAACACCATGATCCTCCCAAGCAGTGCCAATTCACGAAAATTTGGGGGGGGGGAGTGCGAGGATACTATTTTTGGTGCTTATATATTAGCCAGAAAACACACGAGAAATTGTATAGCGAACATGATGCAAGGAACTAGTCAAACAGCTTCTTTATCAAGAGAATTCCTTTGGCACGCTTTGCAAAAAGGGGTCTCTCATTCCGTGAACAATATTTAAACTTTTTGGCGGTGTGGGGAAAAAAAGTACCTAGGTTAGGTATGTAATATATGCTATACTTTACCCCCACACCACCCCCCTAATGTGCAAATATCCCAAATTTGTTTCTACACTATTATATTTTCATCATATTTTGTTTTAATTCATTATCATTAAAACCAAATTTCACTTCTCGTGTGTTTTCTGGCTAATGCATAAGTACTCTTTTTTGTAATGGCACAAGACAACTTGTTTAGGTTTTCGGGGGGGGGCATTTGATTCCTTGATGGAATTACCGACTAGATATTTTACACAATCTAGGAGACAGTTCCCCCCTCCTTAATTGGCACCCTTGCTAGACAAGGGTATAGAACTTGACTGTGGTAATTCAAATAATTTACAGGAATATGAGAAAAACTAAGAAATGGGTTATGGGGCTCTTGAATATTATTGCTATTAACAACAAGTTATTTATACACATAAGTATTTAGGCATAAAAGTCGTGGCTAAAGATTGAAATAGTAGGTTCCGTGTTCTAAATATTTCTACGAGTAGGACAAGACGATAGGGTCTAGTTTAGTAAAAATATTCTTCCGAGTTTCTTGAGAACTAAATAAAATGCGGGCAGGGGCAGGTTAGGGGTACTGTCCCCTAGGAGGTCGGAAGTTGCACTACTTACAGGGTCGGAGGGGCGAAAAATTTGTCCCCGTAATAAATCTGTCCAAACATCAAGAGAATTACCAATTGGCAACTCTAGGAAAGTACGGAAATAAAATTAAATAATGATTTTAAGTAGTAACCCAGACTCGGACGCCCCCTCATTCGTTCAATTACGTTCCTGGTTTAAAGAAAGCGTCAACAGATTTCCTATCAAGCCATTTTACCCGGAAGGAAAATTTCTCATTTGTAAGCTCATCATTTTCTCATCACTGCTGACTTCTGGATTATTCGCAGGTGGATTTCCAACAAGATATTTAGACTATACCACGCAGGGAAATCCTGTGAGAAGGGTGAAACAGTATTCATTCTTTGATGGCAACTTGCCCAGTCGACCACCATTGAATATTTGCTTCAACAATTTGCAAACGAAACTGTATTGATGGTTCCAAACCAGGTATCTGTGTGCTGTGTCCTCTCAAATCTCAGCATATTTACTCTCGTTTCAATGAAGTGTCAAAAGCTTCAAAAACTTTCTGACTCCCTTCAAAAAGTATAGACAATCGTATTCATTAAGTGTCCCCTATTCTAGCAATGACATTCCTAGTAAGGACATGCCAATGGTATTACCCCCCCCCCCCTTTTACATGGGCGTAATTTCGTCAAAATCCTGGTCGGGGGCAAAGTAGGGGTCGATCTTCCCAAGGCAAATCAAAATGACAAAATGAAAAATGAGATATAATACCTACCATACAGGCAAAGGCATACTAAACAAAACTGATCTGTTTCTGTTGATGCTTGAATTATGTAAGCTAATCTTAGAGTTGACAAGATTTTTAGACAACAATTTTCAGCTGGGGGAGGGGACGAAGTAGGGTCTTTGGGGCAATTACCCCCCTGCTCTATAGCAAATTACGCCCCTGTCCCCTGAGTCCTATTTTTGTAGCCTATTTTTACCATGCTCGAAAACGCTGATGTCATGCCGAGCATAGCAAACGAAGTAGCTAGACACAACTACACGATTTGAACGAGTCACGTTCAAATGAAATTAAATAAAAAAAACAAAAAACTGAAAGTTTTTTAACTGAAAGTAAGGAGCGACATTACAGCTTAAAACGATCAGAAATTATTCCGTATATGAAAGGAGCTGTCCCCTCATCAACGCCTCGCTCTTTACGCTAAAATTTTTTTATTGTTTTAAAAAATAAAGTTGTGAGACCGAGTCAAACTTTAGCGTAAAGAGCGAGGCGTTGAGAAGGGACAGCCACTTTCATGTACGGAATAATTTCCGTTCGTTTTAAGTTTTAATGTCGCTCCTTACTTTCAGTTGAAAAAACTTGTTTTTTTATATTTAATTTCTGAACGCTTTTGAATTAATGCAGCTTTGATTTTGGTTCACCGTACATGAATAATTAACACGAAATTTGCGTTTTAATTTTACTTTTTTTTGGCTAAATGGCTTTCTCGAAAATTTGTTCTGATGTAACTTAAGAATTAACTTACTTAACAAACTTATATATTCGTATATTCTATCAGGTATATTAGGAGGTTCTCCCCTTACTCAATACCTCGCTATTTACGCTAAAGTTCAAATTCTGTTCCAATTCTTTATGAATTACCCCTTAATCACAAAGGCCGCTAGTTAGAATAAATAGCTCTGATGAAAGTACAAAAAAAACTTTAGCGTAAAGAGTGGAGTAATGACTAGGGGGCAAACCCAGTCCTGTGCGTGATAGTTTCTGTTCATCGTACGTTTTGATGTTGCTCCTTACTTTCAGTCGAATTTTTTTTTTTTTATTTAATTTCTGATCGTTTTTTTTAAATAATGCAGGGAAATCGGGCGCACCTTTCATAGCAAAGTCCCTTCTCCCATGAAAACTTCCTCCACGGGAAGATCCTCCCACGTAACCCCCCGCCCCCAAACTACAAGCCCCCGAAAACTTCTGTAGGCCTATACATCCCAATAATCAATACTAAATGTAAACATTGGGAAAGTTCATAACTTGAAGACCTTCCCCCGCGGACTGTAGGGGATTAAGTCATCCTCAAAGACATAGTTATTGCATTTTTCGACCATACTGAACAAAATGGCTATCTCAAATTTTGATCGGGTGACTGGGAAAATAACGTGCGTGGGAGGGGGACTAGTTGCCCTCTATTTTTTGGTCACTTACAAAGGGCACTGGAACTTTTAATTTCCGTTCGAATGAGTCCTCACACGATATTCTAGGACTACTGGGTTGATACGATCACCCCTGGGGAAAAAAAAACAACAAATAAACACGCATCCGTGATCTTTCTTCTGGCAAAAAATACAAAATTCCACATTTTTGCAGATAGGAGCTTGAAACTTCGATAGAAGGGTTCTCTGTTACTCTAAATCTGATGGTGTGATTTTCGGTTCCATTGTAACTGAAACCCCGTGTAACTGAACCCCCGTATAACCGACCCCCCGTGCAACTGGCCCCTCGTGCAACTGCCCCCCCGTTAACTGAACCCTCGTGCAACTCAACCACATTCAACAGCACCCCCTTGTAGCTAAACCCCCGGGTAACTGTAACGGTGTGTTACCATGTAACTGTATTAACAGAAAACAACTGATGAGCGACAAGTGATGAAAGAGAGGGGTAATACTGAACACTCAGCTACCATTCTTGGGAGACATCTGACGGTTCATAAGTGACCATGAAATTCCTGTGTTGTTTTAAAGTCACTTCTGTGAATAGGCAGCGTGGCGGCAGAGTGCACCTGGCGACGATAAATCACATCAGTCCAGTTTTTGTCAGGAAAAAACTAGCTTGGTTAAATAAAATAGTATGTTCTGGAAAATCATAGATATGTTCTGCAAGGGCGGAGTAAAAATTTTCCGTTTTTTTTCGCTTTTTAAGGGTGTTATCAATTGAGGTAAAGTGTTGATTTAATCTATCCGTAAGCCGTTGGTGAGTTACAGCGTTTACACTTATTATAGACCCGGTAAAACTATCCGTTCCCAAATCTATCTAACAGGTCGTGGTAACGAACTGTAAATAAGGAGTGACCCGGCTCAATAGTAACCGAAACTCTAAAAAACGGAATTTTGATACCAATAGATACATCAAAAGAATCAGATTTCTGTGCTGATTTCAAATATATAACTTTCATCAAGTTTAATATCTTACCCATCAAAAGTTACGCGCCTGAGAAAATTTGTCTGATTTTCGAAACACCATCAGATTCAGCATTTCAGAGAACCCTACTAAAGAGGTTTCAAGATCCTATCGGCAAAAATGTGGAATTTTGTATTTTTTGCCAGAAGAAAGATCACGGATGCGTGTTTTTTTTGTTTCTCCAGGGATGATCGTATCGGCCCAGTGATCCTAGAATTTCGTGAGGGAGCTCATTCGAACGGAAATTAAAAGTTCTAGTACCCTTTTTAAGTGACCAAAAAAACTGGAGGACAACTAGGCCCCTACCTCCCTCATTTTTTCCCAAAATTACCCGATCAAAATTTTGAGATAGCCATTTTGTTCAGCATGGTTGAAAATATAATAACTATGTCTTTGAGGATGACTTAATCCCCCACAGTCCCCGAGGGAAGGGCTGCAAAGTGTTATCTTTGTCCATGATTCACGTGTAGCATTGGTTACTGGAAAGAATACATATGTTTTCAGGGGGATTTTTCCTGGTAGTGGGGGGGGGGGTCGGGGGTTAAGCGGGAAGATCTTTTCATGGAGGAGGTCTTCATAGGGAAATGGACATTGCTATGAAGGGGGCGCTGGATTTCCCAGCATTATTTAAAAAAAACGATCAGAAGTTAAATAAAAAATAACAAGTTGCAACATCAAGGAGCAACATCAAAACTAAAAACCAACAGAAATTATTACGTATATGATTGGGTCTACCTCATAGTTAAAGCTTTGCTATTTAAACTAAAGATGTTTTTAATAATTTCATAAAAGATTTATATTCTAGCTAACAGTATCTTCGATTCAGAGGTCAATCATAAAGAATTGGAACAAAATTCGAACTTTAGCGTAAAGAGCAAGGTATTGACTAGGGGGCGAACCCCCTAATATACGTATATATAATATATGAATATAGAAGTTCGTTATGGAAGTTAATTCGTAAGTTACATGTATTTACTACTAATAAAAACGTTCGTAAATAAAATTAAACAACTTTCGAGTAAGCCATTTAACCAAAAAAAGTAAAATTAATGTGCAAATTCCTTTTTAGTTATTTATTTACGATGACCCAAATTCAAAACCTGCATTAGTTCAAAAACGTTCAGACATTAAATAAAAAACAAGTTTTTTTAAACTGAAAGTAAGGAGCGACATTAAAAGTTCAAACTAACATAAACTATTCCGTATATGAAAGGGGCGCTGTCTCCTCCTCAACGCCTCGCTCTTCACGCTAGAGTTAGACTCTTTCTCACAACTCTGTTTTTTTTAAAATAAAAGACTAGCATAAAGAGCGAGGCGTTGAGGAGGGGACAGCCCCTTTCTTATACGGGATAATTTCTGTTCGTTTTAAGTTTTAATGTCGCTCCTTACTTTCAGTTAATTTTTTTATTTAATCCTAACTAAGCAACTTCAACGACACGAAAGTCCCTCAAAATTATCTGTTTTCCTCGGATAATGTGAATTTGGGACGAATGCATTGTTTTCGTTATTTTTCTGTTGGTCCACTCAAAAACAGCAATCAACAAATGAAATTTACAACACTTTGTTACGCCTGAGCGTTTTTACAACTTCACGAAGTACAAAATATATTTAAAATTCCAAGCTGTCATGCGAGCTATTTGGCTAAGTCGACAGCTGCAATCCGAAACGTGTCCTGTTACGTAATGTTACACCCAAAGAAATGCAAATCTCTCACGCAATACTGCCAAAAAAAGGCCTGCTTTTTGTAATTAAGTTTCTTGTTTTCCGCTGAGAATATGGAATGTATGATATATAGCTATAAAATAAAACTGCTAAATGCTTGTTAAGAAAAAGCTTAAAAATTTTACTTTCAGTATATGTTTTATGCAGAGGGAGGGGGATGACTCCCTTGATATTTCTAGTTTTCAAGTCTCTTTCCACAATCTTGTTTTTAGTGTAATTAGCCTGTTTTATTTTTGTTATTTACTTCCCTTCTTAGCTAGTTTCTTGGGGGATACCCATGGGCGCCCATATGGGGGGGGGGGCAAAGGGGGCCCCCGCCCCCCTGGCGGAATGATGCTGCCTTATTTTTATATTTTTGTTCTGAGATTTCTATTATATAGCATTAAAAGTGCCAATTAGATGAGGTTTGCCCCCCCTGGAATTCAGCTTATGGGCGCCCATGGGGATACCCAAAGGTTCTTACCCGGCGTTCAGTATAGCTAATTGCAATTGATAGCAATTGACTTACGTCACTAACAGCCAATGAAAACTATTCTCTCTGAAAGACAATGGTTTTTATTGGATGGCAGTAACAAAAATCAATTGAAGTCGATTGTAATAAGCTAAATTGGACGCTAGTTTAATGCGATTTAAGGATAATCTCAGTAAGGGGTTATCCACTTGGCCGCTCCTTCTAGAACGTACACCTAAGACGGTCTCTACCATATAATGTATATATTAAAATTAATGTACAAATTAAATTATATTGGGTAAGGCTTAAGACCCTAAAATGCAAAACTGACCATAATATTTTATGCAATACTCTCACAATAATATTTTAATAATACCGAGATTTAGCTAGCTCCAGTTCGAACCGATCAGATTTTTCATAGGATTTTCGGTACTGTTGCATTAGCTGTATCCACGCGATATATTGTGCTAAAGGAAACTAGTCAAACGGGTATCTTTCAATAGAGAATTGGATCGTAAACCGTGGTTTGTCATTGCGTTTGCAATATTTAAACTATTGTTTTTTGGGGTTTAGGGGGGGGGAAAGGTCCCTAGGTTAGGTTACGTATTAAATATATGCTATGCTTTACCGCCCCATCCCCCTAATGTGAAAATATATAGCCCAAATTTGTTTCTTAACTATTATTAAATAAAAAAAACAAGTTTTTTAAACTGAAAGTAAGGAGTGACATTAAAACTTAAAATGAACAGAAATTATTCCGTATATGGAAGGGGCTGATCCCTTCTCAACGCCTCGCTCTTTACGCTAAAGTTTTTTATTGTTTTAAAAAATAAAGTTGGGAGACAGAGTCAAACTTTAGCGTAAAGAGCGAGGCGTTGAGGAGGGATCAGCCCCTTTCATATATGGAATAATCTCTGTCCGTTTTAAGTTTTAATGTCGCTCCTTACTTTCAGTTTAAAAAACTTTTTTTTTTATTTAATTTCTGATAGTTTTTTAGTTAATGCAGATTTTATTTTTGCTCGCCGTCATTGAATAAGTAAAAAAAATTTTAATAAAATTTTTAATTTTCTTTTGCTAAATGGCTGTCTCATTTGGTTCTGACGTAATTTACAAATTAACTTACGTAACGAACTTCTATATTCGTATATTTTTCTTCTGGAAAAAAATACAAAGTTGCAGATTTTTGCAGATATGAGCTTGAAACCTATGTTATAGGGTTTTCTGATACGCTGAATCTGACAGTGATTTTCATTAACATTTTTTCACTTTTAGGGGATGTTTACCCCCTCTTTAAAAAATCAGGTAAGTTTTCTCAGGCTCGTAGCCTTTGATGAGTAATACTAAACTTAACAAAATTTATATATTTAGAATCAGCATTATAAGCCCATTCTTTTGATACATTTATTGACATCAAAGTTCCGTTTTTAAAAGTTTGGATTACTATTGAGCTGTATTGCTTGTTTTTTTTTTATTACGTATATGTTATTACGTATATGATGGGGTTCTCCCCTTAGAAAATACCACGTTCTTTAAGTTGATAGTTAAAAAAATATTTAATTCAAAAACCCCTGAAACACAAAGGCCGTTTAATTATAATAGATACCCATTTTTAAAACACTAAAAAAAAAAAAACTGTAGCTTAATTAGCTAGGTATTGACTGGGGGGACAACCCCCTCATAAGCGCTTTAGTTTCTTCCCGTTTTATGTTATAGTGTTCATTGTTACTTTCAGTTGAAAGAACTTGTTTTTTTTAATTTAATTTCTGATTGTTTTTTAAATAATGCTGGGAAATCTGATGCATCCTGCTTAGCCCTATCACTGGCCCTAAAAAAACATTCTCCACGGAAAGATTCTTCCGAGTAACCCCCTCCTCCAGCCCTCCTCCACCCCACCAAAAAAAAAATTCTTCCTGAAAATGTCTGTATACTTCCCAATAACCGATAGGCTACAATATGCAAGCAATGGGCAAAGTTCATAACTTGCAGCCTTCCTGGGAACTGTGGGGGATTAAGTCATCGTAAAAGACATATTTATTAGATTTTCGACTATGCTAAACAAAATGGCTATCTCAAAATTTTAATTGGGTGACTGAGAAAAAAATGAGCGTGGGAGGGGGCCTAGTTGCCCTCAATTTTTTTGGTCATTTAAAAAGGGCTCTAGAACTTTTAATTTCCGTTCCAATGAGCCTTCTTATGATATTCCAGGAACACTGGGCAAATACGAATACCCCTGGAAAACAAAAACAAAAAAAAAACAAATAAACACGCATCCGTGATCTTTCTTCTGGCAAAAAATGCAAAATTCCCCATTTTTGTAGATAGGAGCTTGAAACCTCTACAGCAGGGTTCCCTGATACGCTCAATATGATGGTGTGAATTTCATTAAGGTTCTATAACTGTTAGGGGTCTTTCCCCCTTTTTTCGAAAATCAGCCAAATTTTCTCAGGCGCGTAACTTGATGAAACTTACATATTTGAAATCAAAATTAAAATCTGATTCTTTTGATGTATGTATTGGTACCAAAATCCGGTTTTTAGAGTTTCGGTTACTATTGAGCCGGGTCGCTTCTTACTTACAGTTCGTTACCACGAACTGTTTGATATTTTCATCATATTTGGTGACAACGTTTAGCACAGCTGTCAGGTATAAAAAAGCTGATGCAATCTTTGATATCACCAGTCGTCATCACGAGAGATGTTGAAAATTTCTTATTTTTCCAGGTCGAATTGGATCTGCTGTAGCTCTACGGGCCAAAGCTTTTGGATTCAATGTCGTTTTTTATGATCCTTACCTGCCAGATGGAATGGAAAAATCCCTCGGTCTCACCCGTGTCTATACTTTACAGGTAAATCTTACTTTCTATTTAATGAAATCGACTAATTAATTACTCTGGTCTATTTTTACCCTTTATGGGTAGTAGAAACAGGTGTGTGCGCAGTTTTTTTTATCTTCACGGGGGGGGGGGGTGTATTTAACCAGAAATTCAAGAAAACTTAGAGTTTGAGGGGGCGGGTCCCGAGGCCCCCACCGAAATCGAGTTCCATAGTGCTTAACAAGGCCGTATCCAGGGGGAGTTTACCCGGTTTGAACCCCCCCTCCCCCGAAATTTTTTGACCGACTCGAAAATAAGTCGAAAATTAGTAAAACCTAGGTAAAAATCAGTAAAATTAGTCAAAAATTAGTAACCCCCCCCCCCAAAAGTCAAAAATTAGTAAACCCCCCCCCCCTGAACAAAAATCCTGGATACGGCCCTGGTGCTTAATATATTGGATTTTAGTTAATGTTGGTCCCCCAAGAAGGCTTTATTGATGTGCATTTATGAACTTTGCAGTCCCAAAACACCTAATGCCATTGAATGTTTCTTATCACACTTCAGCGCAAACTAAGATTCAATTTACCGAAGGATATGCTATACAGATAGAACATTAAACTAAGTTCTTTATTATTTATATTTTGAGGTGACGGCTAATGTTGGCTTGCTGGACCCTGAATCCGGCCTTGTAGTAAAGACACCAAAAATAGATTAGTTTAGCTATCCCAAACAGGACAACAATAAGAATAACTTGAATAAATTAGCGCCCGCTGTTTCAGTTAAACGCATTAAAAACTATCTGAACTTGGCAACAAATCACTATCACGGTCAAATTTAAGGAGTAATGTTCATCCGCTATATATTGAGGCAATCTGAAGGAAAGCAGGTCAAACTTGTGAAAATAATAGGCCTGTTTTTTCACTCATCAATGTGCTAAGATCTTACACCTTTTGTCGTTTTTATGCAAACGTCTTTTATCATTCTGCTATTATCAGCGGTCTGAGAACAATGATGAGTGTATCATCAAATTTCTCTCATCATTGTTCTATATGGCAGAACAGTGGCGTTCTTCACACTTTTTGCTGACATTAGTGAGCTGTAAGATCTTAGAACAAAGATGAGTTAAAAAACGATGATCTTTGCAGAAAGATGCAAGATCTTAGCTCTAAAATTGGGCCTAATATACTGTCCGATCAGGACCATTGACTACGCAGGTGCAATGCGGAAAAATTTGTCACATTGAATGGAATTTAGCTGTGTGCCGGGGATTTGACCAAAGTTCTGTGTGGACCCGTTCCAGTCTCCCCGGAAAAATTATATGGAAAACATTAGATAACACTAAATCCAGATATTTACACCCATACACATTTTATAAACTCTTTCATCCTTCATTAAGTTTGGCTGGGTACGGTGATGTTTAGGAAAAAAGGGGGCTGAAGTAGGGGAGACAGGCACATGGACAGTTTTCGGGGGAGGAATAATGCAGAAAATAAATTATTTGATAATTGGAATAAGAGGTACTTAGAAATTTAGGAAATTTTAAGAGAAATAGAAAACACTAAATTACACTAATATCCAGATATTTACATCCACGCGCATTTTATGTACCCAATCTTTCATTTTTCCTCAAGTTTGGCTGGGTACGTTGACTTTTAGTTAGAAAAGGGCTGAAGTAGGGGAGACAGGCACATGGGCAGTTTTTTTTTCAGGAGGGGGGAATAGTAATACAGACAAAATTATTTGATAATTGGAATAAGAGGCATTCAGACATTTTAAGGTTTTGGAGGGGTCGGAGTCCCTAGGGCACCCCCTGTGTATATCCGCGAGGAGTGAATATACCTTTGATAAAAAAAAAAACATATCGGACTACAGAGGGTTTTAAAGAGGTAATTTCTATTCAGATTGGTGGATTGTTGAATATGCAGCATTAAAGACACCTCTTAGATCATATAATTACGATCAATTTATAGCTATAACTTAAGACGGCACCTCTAGTGACAGTTGTCAGCTTCATCCTTTTCTCAGCTAACCCAGGTTGTCATATAAAAATTCCAAGGAGTGCATTTTGGTTACAACAGAGTGAATATGGAGGATAAACTTTCTTTCGTCAAGCTTAAGCGAGACCCAGAGCTTGAAAGCGGAAGAATTTACATGGATTTAAATGTGACATATCGGATAGCCAAAAAGCTAGTGAAAAATTGAAACTATCTACGTGTAAGATGCGGCAACGTTGTAGCTTAAAAAGATATTGGGAAGTAAAAAGAGAGAAAAAATTAAAGCGAGAATGTTTGAGTCACGTCTTAATAGTGAAGTAAGACATGGTTTATGGAAACAAATATTTCAATAAAAAATATTATAAGATTCTAGTTTAGCTACTTTTTGCTATATTGGAAAGGGGTTAGGTTAGGAAAATGAAATTTTCAGGGATCTGTCTACAGACTAAAGTTTGTCCCAGGAAAGTATATTGAAGTACCTACCTCCAGTGCTTCTGCCGATAGAGGGCAGTGACCTTTGATGATCTTTAAAAATCATTGTTATGAAAGTGAAACCTTGCAAAATAGACCTTTTGCTTAAATGAAGTACAAGAAAACTGTTTTTTCAGCTTCACAACTTTGCTCAACCCCTCAATTTATGAGGTTTCAAAGATCTGGAAATACATTTCCTAAATTAAAATTCTACTCAAATAATAGGAATTGCATTTTCAGAACTAAAACTCGAGAAAAAGATACTGATGACTGAAAAATTAAGGTAAAATTTTGTTTTGTCAAAAGAAATCAGAAGAAGGTTAACATGGAAATTGGCAATACCTTCCCAGAGTATGTTTTTGGCCCTGGATTCAATACTAAACAACGGAGTGAATTTGGAAACATTCTTTTATCAAGCTTTAGCGAGACCCAGACTTTGCAAGCTGAAGAACATATGTGGGCTGACAACAAGCTGATATATTGGAAAGCCATAATGAGAAAAAATCCGAACCATCTATATAATATTTGGCAACCTTGGAACTAAGAAAGATTTTGGAAAGCAAAAAGATAAAAAATTAAAGTGTGAATGTCTGATTATATTAGCTCAGTAGCTCAGCAAGGTATAGTGTATACAAACAGCTATTTCCATACGAAATGTTTGTAATCATTGTGAAGGCATTCAGGGCAGACAGTATAGAAGACTAGGGTTTGAAAGAAATTCAGACGCCTAAAAGGACGAAGGGTCACTCCAGAGCCTTTCGGAGGGGGGGGGGGCAACCGGATCAGTTGCCCAGGGTGCCGTGACTGGGGGATTGCACCCTTCGATAAAATTTTCCCCTTTGATTAAGCTTTTTTGCTTATATTTGAGTCGGGAGGGGGCGTTGTAATTAATTTTTTCCCGGACACCACCAACCCTAGGAACAGCTCTGCCACTCTATCAGAAATCATATACACAAGGTGGTGCGTGCCAAGTGTGGCGGAACCGTTCCCAAGCCTTTTGGGGAATGTATTAAGTGTTTTGGGGAATGTGCCACGCGTGGCGGAATTGTTTGGCATACGTGGCGGTCTGAGATTTACACCGGTGGTGGAAGTCAGTGCCCCCTCGCAAAATGACCGAGTGAACCTAATCATTCTTATTTATTGTCGGTTTATGTGTAGTTTTTCAGAATGCAGACGAACAAATACAATTTAACAAGAGGCACCGACATGTGTCATCCAGAAATGTTTGTATTCTCTTCAAGTTTTTAGCTTTCATTTATTGTGCTATAACCCTTCTAGCACAGTAGTAACGAGTTTTACTATATTGGCATACTCAATAACTCCCAGTACCATAAAAGGTTTTTTAAAATGTTTTTGAAACATTCATGTAATCCGTTGGTTTTAATGAGATAAGAAAAAAATCATCCCAAATACGGCAAAATTCTTTTTTCCAGTTGATTCGTAGTGCTAAAGACACACACCCATTGTGGGGTTACTAAAACACGTCAAACGACTTTTTTTTTAATATTGCCTTTGGGGAATCCGGTCCGTCTTTTAGATCATTCGAACTATCCGACCATGCAAAACTTCATGGAAATTAATGCCTATTGTGTACAGAAGTGACATGACAGCGGGTATGCTCAAGTTGGTCTAATTGTAGTCTATGAGTAACCATAATATAATTCATGAAGGTTAAATAAAATGTATTTTAAACCTTAGAATCGAATAGGAACTTTGTTCGGTTTCATCACGATTGAGAAAAGGATAAACCTGAAGGGTGAAGACGCAGAGGCGAACTTGGAACATGAACGGGTTGAGTTTAGGGACGTACACCGAGGTGGTGGGCTGGGCATGGGCCCCCATATGGGAGGGGGAGGGAGGCTCCAGCCCCCCTGGCTGAATGATGCTTCCTTATATTTTATATTTTGTTTCGGAATTTCTATTATACAGCACTGGAAGTGCCGATTAGACCAGGTAAGCCCCCCTAAATTTCAGCTTATGGGCGCCCATGGGGCTGGGGACTTCGCATCCCCGACACGAAGTTAAATTTTATCAAATATCCAGTCACTTCTTCAAATTACCAAGTAAAATTTGTTTTATTGTAGCCTCCCCCCAATGAAAATATAACTGCGTTCGTGCAGAAAGCCGCCAACCCTCAAGTTTATCCCGTGTAAAACTCAAGAACAAACCAGTTTTATCTGTTTGTATTAAGAAACAATTAAACAAGTAGCGGGTATCAGAATACATTGGAATTGTATAATTTGGGCTATATATTTGCACATAGGGAGGGCCTAGGTAAGGTTAGTACCTGTTACCCCAACCCTCCTAATGTGTAAATATATAGCCCAAATTTGTTTCTAAAGTATTATATTTTCATCATGTGTTAGTATTTTCATAAGGATTAACCTAACTTCACTTCTTGAGTGTTGGCGGTATAATGCGTAAGTACCTTTAAAAGTCTATCGAGAACCAACCACTGTAGAATTGAAGACTATGAGCAAAACTTTTGGTAAATGAATGGAAATAAATATTGGCTCTAAGGGCCAACCGTGACGGAAGTGTACCCAGTGTGACGGAAACTGTGACAAGCATGGCGGAAAGTGGGCATCCCTCGAGTGAATCAGTCATCGTATCGTCCTACCCTGCGAACAAAAAAGGTTCGTAAGTAATAACTGTTCAACCTATTAAAAATTATTATTTTGGAAAATTATTTTGGTACTTACATATTATCTCGACCATACTGTTGTTCTTGATATGTTGTAAAAACCGGTTTCTCTGTGTGTACTCGGAGATAATTAGTTTAGCCTGAGTGAGATGAACTAATATGCAGGTAAATTTGAATTAGATATTTAATATAGAGGTGGATACGTTAGGTATTTAATATAATGCGTTCTGGGCGGCCTGCTTTCCATAATTCTCTGTTGTAGTTCCATAATTTTGATACTAAAGTATTATATTTTCATCATATTTTGGTATATTTCATTATAATTAACCTAACTTCACTTCTTGAGTGGGGTCGATATAATATGTAAGTACCATTCTTTAAACCAAGCACGGATTTTTGACACCCGTAAAAAATTCTTCAGAGTCCTCTACAGATTGACATATCTTTAGTACACCTTTGGTTCAGGGGCGTAATTTCCTAAGGGGAAGGGGGGGGCAACCGCCCCTCCAGACCCAATCCCCCCCCACAACGCAGTTTGCCCCTCCAGCTGAAATTTAGTTTGTGCAAAAAAATCTTGGCTAAACTAAGATAAACGTGCAGAATTCAAGTATCGAGGGAAACAGGTCAGCTTTCTTTAGTATAGGTTATCTTTACCTTCTTGGTAATATATGCACCATTTTTCAGTTTTCACTGTCATTTCCCTTATTTTGGGAAAATTGGCCCCCGTTCCCCTAGGATTTTGACAAAATTATGCCACTGCTTTGGTTCATTATTTATTAACACTATCCTTCCTCTTTAACGCAAGAAACTACTAGTTTTCGAATTGTATATTGCAACTCTTTGCTGGAATTGAACCCAAATAACCCAGTAAATCATTTAGACGCACACACCCCTTTACATACTTCATAAACACAGGAATAAATGAGTCTTCATGCAACAAAGATTATTTTAATACTTAGTCCAGCTGATACTCGTTTGTAAATCTATTACGAGTTTTTATCTATTTTGAACTTCAAATGCAAATGTCTCAAATAATGCTGCCAAGTTCCCTAAGGCCAAACTTTTTTTCGTTATATCTTTCTCCGTTGCCAAAAATATAAATAAAAAAGGCAAGCATTTAGGTTTTGTCACGATTTTTGGCATATTGAACAGATAAAGGAATATACGCAATGAAAACAGATCATGATATTGCAGATCAAGTGAATATTCGAGCATAATGGAAATTACGAAATTGTACATACTGGACATTCGGAGGAGGAATATAAATTTAGTGTCTCTAAGGTTGCAATTTTAGGCATCATTTGTAGTTTTATTGATGCCCTTTTGGGTGGGACGCATCTACATACGGGGATTCTTCTTTGAGATTGACGTGAAGCCCCCCCCCCGGAATTTAGTTGGCGGCATCAAATGACATTTTTGTGCCCCCTCCCCTCTCAGGAAAATTCCCTGATATGATACATTCCTGATCCAGTGGCATGATTCATTCACGAAAATTTAGGGAGTATGGCAAAATATACTTTTGAATGCCTAGGGGGTAGGGGTCCAAATTTGTCTGTTTTTCATTTTTTTTTCAACTGAAATACCAAAAAAGACATTTTTTAAGGAATGTCCTCCTCCCCCGAAAAAGGTATTTTCAAAATCTATGAGGGGGCTAAAAATATAGGGCGTAGATTCCCTCTGCCCCCTAATTAGCACCAATGTCTTGATCTACAGGTCGTCCTGGGAGATGAACCAGTGTTCACTTAATAAATCCTTCTAAGTATAGAGGTATGAAAATATGCGATTTCAAATATATATTGACCCTAATGTTCGTAAACCCAGGTGATTACAGTATACTTCCACCGAAAAGACCAGAAAATTGTAGTTACCTTGGCAGGTCTTTTTTATTGCTGGAAAAATTGAGGTTATAAACAGTGGTGTAACTAGGGGACAGAGGGATACACTTGCCCTAGGGTGCAGCATCTATTGCGGCGCTATTTAGTTAAACATGTTTTAATCTTTGGAGCATTTGTGAAGGGAGAGGGCAAAATTGGCATTGCGCAGGGGTGCCAAAAACCCTACTTATGCATCTTTCATTAAGGCTAATGAACTAGGGCAATATATTCAAACTTTTATATTCATTGAATTTAGCTGTTAGTATAGGTGCATGCGTAACACCCTTTTTTTTTTCAGGACTTATTATTCCAATCTGACTGTGTTTCTCTCCACTGCACATTAAACGAACACAATCATCATCTCATCAATGAATATACAATCAAACAGATGCGACCAGGTATTTATAACTAAACTTTTCTAATTATATTCTTTTATTACTCGTTCTATTTTTTATTATTTATTTTATTTATTTGATTATTTACCCATTTATTATTATACATCTGTTAATAATCAAATCTGTTACGAAAGTATCTTAAATTCCCAAATACTTTTAGTGCGACAACAGTGGAAAATGTTGCAAAGTTGCAGTATTTTCATATTTTCTTTTAACATTTCGGTATCAGCTAAATAATAAATATTATTTATTTATTAAACGAACACAATAATCATCTCATCAGATGCGACCAGTTATTTATTACCTACGATTTTTAAATTCTGTTTATTTGTTTATTTATTTACTATTCAATTTATTTGTGTACTGGTGTAACCTTGCCCAAAATCAAAGTGCATTACAACATTTTTGAGAATTGAAAAATATTTTTGAGACGTTATTATTTGAAATACAATATAAAGGGATCAGGCTAGTAAAAGGCTAGTTAAAAATAGGCTTACCAACCACTTTTGAGGATTTTCCATATGACAGCCATGACTTCTAGGGGAAACTACCCTCCATTAGATACGCTCATAGAATGCCTGATCTTGGATTCTAAGATACACCATAATGAGTCGTATTAGGTTGAACCATTTTAAGTTGTAAGACATCCTCATAATAAAATAATTTATCCCCTTACACCCTGGTGCAAATTTAGGGACACTTTTTGAGTGAAAATTACATTTCAGCGTTTTCGAAGTAGTCCAATTCCTACAGATTTTGGCGAGTTAAATGGTCATTTGTTTTGGTTAGTTCAACATCCCCTTTTTTCTTTTTTTGATATACCGAGTGCCTGTCATCAAATACATATTTTTGTAAAAAGAAAATCAGTAAAACTGTTGCAAATTATCAGTCTTTATCAGTTTAGGCACATGCAGGCCTGGGCCCTATGGGGTAAGGACAAGGAATATTCATGGAGAGGGTGGTGGTTGAATACACAGAAACGTGCATTTATTGTGGGCTGGAGCCCCCGCTCTGTAAATTCCTACATGGATTCACGTTCCTAGATGGATTTGGGGGGAAATCTCTATGGGAGTTTCCCTTACCCCATTTGTCTCTACTGTTTTTTGCAATGTACACATGAATAGAGGAAGATATGCTGGGGGCTAGGTCGTCTGGTACACGACAATTAAAACTAGCAAATTGTATGGGCATTTTTGTTATGTGAACGTATTAAAATTTTATCTCTTCCTCCCCACCCCCATTCTTGCGTTTTGAAGTCTCTGAGCTAAGGCTAGACGTACAAGAGGGATTTTCCTGGGTAATGGAAACTTTGGAATGTCTTGATTTTACAAAGGAAATAGTCTAGTCTTCTTGTTTTTTGCTGTTTTGACGATCATGCCCCCCCTCCGCCTCATTTCCTCTATGCTGATGCCCCTGGAATTTTTTTACCCTACACGCCATATTAGGGAGTGGTGTATGTCAATTCATTTTTTAATCACAAGATATTACTTTCAAAATTTTGTTTCCTATTAAAGATTAAAAGCTATGAGCATTTCCACCCCTTCCCTTAATTTGTGTCCATTACTCCATGGTAGCCTTGCTTTTATTCAGTTAATGTTACTATTCTTTTTTGCTTTTATTCAGTGAATATTATTATTCTTTTAAGTAAGTGAATATTTAGGTTTTAGAAGTATGATTCTTTTGTTGAAATTAAACCAGTCAACTCGCATTTGGATTTAAAGGCATCATTGCCTGAAGGCCAATAAACTTGACTCTTTAGTTCACATAATCTACCGGTTGTATCATGTCGTAAATTATTCTATTATCGATGAAACCAAGATTGAAAAAAAAGGAAAGTGAACTTATTGTGCAATTGTTTGTCTAGCTCAGGTCGAATTTATTTTATTTGTTTTCTTTGACAATAAATTGGACCAGTAGTCACAAATGTGTTTATAAAGACGAATCCATGTAGGCCTGCGAATAGACTACCAACGGTTCTGAACTGTTTTTTTTTTTGGAAGGATCTGAGAATGGACAACCCAATTTTAGTATACTCAGATTTAATATTTAAGGGTCGTTAAAACTCTTTCGAACTTTTTATGAGTGGCCCCAGCCAAGAACGTATCCAGGATTTCTTTTCGGGGGGAGGGGGGGGATACAAAAACTTTAAAAACGCATCAAAAATTTATTTATAACCATTTTTGTTACGTTTTAATGAGTCAGACAATTATTTCGGGGGGGAGAGGGGGTGGGAGGGTTCAAAACCTTCAACTCCCCTGGATACGGGATTCGTCCCAGCTTCCAAAGCAACGTTTTAGGGGTAGCTCTGGCCCTCGGAAGTTTGTTCTCAGCAGATAAAATGGAAACAGTTTGGTAAAAAATAATATAATTTTGCGTTTAAAGCAGTCAGTTTTAGGTAACGCTGTCCATTTATATGTAGCATGACGGCACTAGTTAATAATAAGTCCGTTTTTGGTACTTGTGTATTATTCGATACACATTCGAAGTTAGGTTAATGTGAAGTTAGGTTAATCCTATGAAATATACCAAAATATAATGATATCATAATACTTCAGAAACAAATTTGGGTAATATTTTTGCACATTAGAGGGGTGGGGGTAAAAGATAGTGGGTATGCATGCAAAATGTGTTAGCTACAATTATTCTGCATGTTATGAAGTAACAATTGTTTTCTAACTTCACCCTGTCCAAATGCTTTACCCCCACCCCATTAATGTGCCAATATATAGCCCAGATTATACAAGTCCAATGCATTCTGTCACACGTCACTTGTCTTCCACTGAGCGTAAGCTAATTGTCTCTTAATACAGGCAGATAAAGCCGGTTTCATACATCTAGGAGAGAAAAGGTCTCGAGTGTGTACTGAATAAGACACAAGTACCCGTTTTTTCTGCTGCAAAAAATTTTAATTTTCAATATTCTGTTGTTTTGTTCAGTTTTTTTGTTTTTTGAAAAGTTCTAAAGTTTTAGATATCGTTGGTGTCAGTCGAATGCTGTTGAATTTAAATTTTTCAAAAATAGGGCATTGACCAGAGGACTTTAATGACTTTCTCACCAAAGTCCTTAGATCACTGTACCTAGAAAGTCAAGACGAAGAAAAATATTTTTGCTCCTTGGACCAATCTTAGGTCTATATATAACTATAAACTGCATTTTTCTAAGGTTTTTCTTTTGGCTGTTCCAGAATTGCGTGTTTTCTAGGACATTATCACATTTTCGTCAGTGTTGCCATCAACCGAGGAAACAAATGAGCAAAACTAATAGGTAGAGTCTGGCAATGTTCTTCGTCCATAAAAATCCAAACATTAACAATCCGTTGATTTCGAAAGATAACTACACCTTCAAAGGAGAGCTATACTTTCTTCAGCTGTTTGTTCCGAGTAGTATCCCCATAGGCACGTTAAAGAGACAGATAGGGGGTATACATGTTTTTAACTTATTTTGGCTGATTTTCTGCCCACGTTTTTTTCTTCTGATCTTAAAAAAAATTTACATCTGCAACCAAAAACTACTTAACTGTAGATGGAGGTCTTTTTCACTAAAAGTTGAATTACTGATTTTTAAGTTTTTTATGACATTCATGGTTGTATAGACTTGTGTAACTCTCACTTAACCATTTCAAACAATCAAATTTGATTCTCACTGTCCTTGGTACTTATAACAAATCATTTTTGTGAAAACACAAAATCGTATTAGATTAACTAGCCAGAAAACGTTCCTAGTTTGTTTCATATTTCATTTTGATAGATGGATGAATTTATTAAAAGCCTACAAGTCTATAACAAGATAAAAATATACTAGCTATACAAAGGAGATCATAGTATTTCATTAAGTTAGTATTTACATTTAATTTTAATATTTCTGGGCATGAAATCCATTCCTCTTGTGACACCAATACCCATGTAGAATTTTCGAAAATTAACTGAATTAGTTGTAATAAATGACCCCAAAACTGCCTTTTCAGCCTTTCTTTGAAAATAGTATTGTATCTTCTAAGGTTGGGTTTCTTCTAGTTTATTCGCTTCTAATAGTTTAAAGATCATCTCTAACTCTTTTAGTTTAAACTTTCTCCTAGAGCCTTGATTTTCTGAGAATTTTCATTGAGACTAAAGTTAATTTCTTTTTCTTGGAAATTTTTTATGGGTGTGCTGGAAAGAAATTATTAAAGCAATTGAGAAAAGTAAACATGTTTAAAAGAATGTTAGAGATAGAAATTGTGCAAGTTTTTGTTATTCTGTTTTTGAAACATTTGCAGTCAAAGATATAAAATGGTGAAGTGGAATACAAATAAAAAAAAATTACCATTAGCTTCGTATTTGAGTGTTAATTAGTAAAAAAGCGAAGTAGGTATAATACCAGAGGAAAATCAAACGAGCAAAGAGAAAACACCCTTATTTCTTACCTTGTAAAAAATACCCTTTTATATTTTTAAACTTTATAATCCAAATGACACTGCTGTAGTTAGCAGCTTCAAAAACTGGCCGTCAACCTGGGCATGCTCAAACACAAAGTAAAATTACATTGTGCTTAATATATAAAAATTATATACTCATTGAAAATCCTTCCCTGTTTTTCTAACTATCAGATACTTCTTAAAACATATTTTGTTGTTTTTCTGTTTTTTTCAATAACAATACCAGAATAGGTGTTTTTCAAAATCTAGGGGGAGGGGCAAAAATCTAGAGTACAATTAAGCCTAGCTCATCTGAAGTATGGGTAGTCATTTCATGTCAGTGTATTCAATTGACAAAACTCTGGGAAACACAAATCATCTTTTTGGAGGCGCGGCCCCACCGAGGAATGTGGCTCGGTAGAGAGGCAAGAGATAAAATGATGCATACAATTTACTTTCGTTATCTACCTCTGCTAATATTTGGGCTGTTTTTTACTCATCTTTGTGCTAAGATCTTACGTCTTTTACAAAGAACGCTTAAAAGTGAAATCTTAGCACTAAGATCTTACACCTTATAGCGTTCTTTTGCAAGCGTATTTCATCATTCTGCTCTGATCAGCGGTCTAAGAACAATGAAGACTATGATGAGTATATCATCCAAGTTCTCTTATCATTGTTCTATATGGCAGAAAGATGGCGTCCTTCTCACTGTTTTTGCTAACATCAGTGAGCTGTAAGATCTTAGAACAAAGATGAGTTGAAAGAACGGAAATCCTTGCAGAAAGATGTAAGATCTTAGTGCAAAAGAACGGCGCTATTGTTGTGAATTCTGCATAAGCTTTACCAAGTTCTTGTTTAGTTGTACTGTGATTGATAGAGTAAAAGAAATTTTTTAAACTGATACCATTGTTCAAGAATCAAAATTTATCTCAGATGTTTTCCTAAGATCTACATGCGTCATTGAAGTAGTGGAATATCTTTTGTCCCTTTAGTAGATTTAAAGAAAATTACGAAAACAAAACAGTTTCATTTGGAAAATCCAACCCCATCATATCACCAAATAAATAAGATGAATGAATAACAAACAAATAAGAGATGCTTGACTAGTGACGAGAATAGAATAGCCCTGGCCTCACATCGATCGTGTACGAAGTGACGCCAATTCACGGAAAGTGGGAAGGGGAAAACTTTATCTTTGAATATCTATATAAAAGGTATTTTACCTGTTTTTCACTCTTTTTTTTAAAACCAAATTTGTCAATCTGGTCAATTATTGGCACCGTTGTCACATTGGACTTCCCCAAGACTTTACTTATTGGTGCCCTTGTCACATTGACCCCCCCCCCCTAGATTTTTCTCTAGACCTACCCCTGGACGGTAGGGAAAAGAAGAATCGGAAGCAAAAAAAAAAAAAGCTAGGAACGGTAATGTTTAGGAGAAAGACAGGGGTATAAGATACTGGTTATACCTGTAGAAAAGTTAAATATAGTATTTAGAAATATACAAATTCAGGAAAGTGATTACACACCAAAAGCGATACGCTAAAGCAGTGGTTTAGCTAGATTTCTGTTTCGTTTTGTTCAAATTCATTTTTGACAAGTTGGACTGGGGGAGGAGCATGTCATCGTCTGGCAGCTTAATGTCACTGTGGGCTAGCAATAGCAGTGATAATAATTCATTAGGGGGATGGATGTTCTAATTCAGGGAAATATCTTCACGCAGTCATCATGTTGGGAAATTTCATCGTTTTTGGTAAGAGCAGAAATCAAAATTTCCCTCGTGGCAATGCTACTGGCCGAAAGCATGGCAAAAATTAACATGTTCACCAATTCGTTTCCTATTCACCTAAAAGTACCGTAAAAGGATATAGAAAATATAAACATAATAATTGTTTGGTAGCCCACTTCATTTCAATGATTGAAATATTCATAGTCACGACGCAGAGAAAAATATTCATATTCTCTGGTATGTAGAATCGTTAACTACTTCCTTAATTATGCTTATCAATAAATAATAGTTTGACTAAATTGAATTTAAAATATTTCTTGAAAAATAGACAGAAATAGTTTTTATCATAGGTGCCAATAACCAGATCTTTAGAGATCACAGGATTAGATCAGGATTGCTTAAAGAGTACAATATTTTGTCCTGTATCCGAATCATAGTATTTCTGACTTATTTCCACAAGTTCCCGTGAGTGTCATTGTGAAATCCTTCGTGACAGCAATTTCATCTGTGTCATTAGCAAGTGCCCATATTTAGCATGTGTGTAAAGGAAAAAAGAGTTGAACTATTGTATCACTGTAAATAGGCACTTACATGGAGGGGTGAGCCTCCTAACACAAACATTTCTATTATATTTTGATAATCCCATAGAAGTTGTCTACTAGGTCTATTTATTTGTCCACTACCAAATCTTCCGATTGGATTTATCGCCCACTTTTCGCCTACTCTTGTCTTGTTTTCCCTATCCGTCTGAAGAGTACCTGGTATTCTCCTCAAGGCTCGAAACTTAGTCCACCTATGACCATTGTCATTGGTGCGCACAGCTACATTTAGGAGAGGAGGTATGTTAGGGGTACTCTTTAGGAAGAGAAGGTTGCCGAAAAAAAAAGGAATTTTTGGACTAAATAGGATATATATTAGGATTGTTGACTATTTATTTACGTTGGCTTAGTAGGACTTGGGGCGAAGGATCATTTTTAAGAATTCCCCCCCCCCCCCCCGCATCTCAGCCGAACAGATAAAATAAACTTCACAGAAACCGCTCAAAATAACAATTGAGATTTTCCGGACAATCCTGCCATTACTCGTTCAGGGATAATATGTCCTCTTACCCCTTCTTGCTACACTGCTTCTTTACTGTTCTCGAGTTGAATGGCTTGTCAATACGCTAACCGCCATTAATAATCTGCAGCGGTAGATTGATATTCGGTAATCAAACCTATTGTCCTGCAAAAAAAAACGAGTCATGCCATTCCGTTTTCATCGTTTCTTATCATTCGGCTTTTGAGTTCTGGTGCAATCCAAAGATATTTCTGGCACGAAACTGTAATCGTCATTGTTTAGATTAATAAGTGAATGGAATATTCTTTTGAAGATTAAATTAATTTTAGATAAATGAGCAAATACTATTTGCGTGTTTAGCTGAGGATAAAAGTATTCATTAATCTTTCTTAGAAGCAGGGAAGTTGCGTACTATACAAATTATAATAATTGAATCTATTATACAAGAGCAGTACATGTTATATAAAACATGAGAAATTATGTCAGAAATATGAGATTTTGGTGGAGGGCAAGGGCCAGGAAGGCACCACCCTGAATACGTGTTGATACAATAGACGTCTTTTCCCGACAAATGTTTGATTTTTCAAGTCCTGTGCTTGATCTACGATTTGACGAAAACCTTAGACCGTAGGATTTGGGCCCTTCGGGTGGTTCGGGCATAATAACTTAGGGATTGGGGAAGGTTCGATGGATTCTAATGGATCTTGAATCTGATTGAACTACTACAGGACTTTGTTGCATGGATTTTGAAGATCAATGTGAATAATGCTCTCGCATAATGCTGTATGAACAACCGTAGTCGTCGGAGTAGAAGGGGGAGGAATGTCCTTACCCTTCTATATGCTGTAAAGCGACTTTATATAAAAAGTTTTCAATCCTCTGGCTTAAACAAGCTCTGAAAGACATTTGGTCAAATTTTAAGCTGCTTTTTATATAAATCTTACCTATTTATAATATTGACCCATTTCAGGGGTCACTCTCCTCCTCACTGGAAAATAGAAAGTTTGTAGTAAGATATAACTGTTACGTTTTTGACAGCCTCCCCCGGAGAGTCAAACTGGGGAGGGGGTCTATTCAATTTTCAAAAGCCTCTTTATTGCATAGTATTAATGGGATAATAATGAGGAAGAAAATTACTCTCAAATAAATGGATTCCTTTGATTGTTCACTGCAAACCTTAAAACGAATAAGCTTTAAAAAATAGTGTAGGCTAATTGTTGATGGAAAGAATAACCTATTCTATTTCTTTTCTTAGAAGAAAGGAAAAAAAACATTCTTTTTGCCGGGTTATGTATCTGGGCTTTACTTATGGAAGTATTTCTTTTCATTCTGGCAGTTCGCTTTTTGTTTTATGTTTACAAGTCGGGAGAAATGCATAGAACAGACGAACAAAAAAGATACTTCAATCATGGGGCTGACAAAAAAAAATCTTGATTACCGCAAAATACGTGCTTATGTTTGGATTTTGGACAGCCGTAGGTCTGACTCAAAATAATTAAATAATTTCCCCTGTAAAACTCATTTAGTAGAAACTATTTTTTCACAGTTTTTTTTTTTTTTTGCAAAAAAAGGAACTTCCCTAAAGTTATAAATTGATAAATATTTTTTGGTAATTTTCCTTTTTTTCTATTTAATTTCTTAAATTTATGTTAAAAAACAACAAATTTTGCAACGAGCTGCGAGCGAAGATTTTGGATATTGTTAAACTATTTTTTCTAGTCAAAATAGGGAAGAAAGTATTATTTAAGAATTTCTACTTGGGTAGGCCACCTTTTTCGCACCTTTCATACAGTTCTTGGTAACAAACTGCAACTAAGGAGTGACTCATCCCAATATTAACCAGAACTCTTTATCCTACGTCACAAGAATGTGATTTTTGTGCTAATTCCAAATATATAAAATGTCTTAAGTTTAATGTTACCCACCAAAAGCTACGAGCCTGAGAAAATTTACCTGATTTTTGAAAATAGGTGACCCCCCCCCCCCCAAAAAAAAGCAATTTTAAGGAATATCACACCATGAGATTCAGCATATTAGAGAACTCCACTGTAGAAGTTCCAAGAGTATGTTTACAAAAATGTAGAATTTTGTATTTTTCGCCAGGGGTGATCGTATCGAGCCAATATTCCTAGAAGATCGGGAGAGGGCTCATTCAAGCGAAAACTAAAAGTTTTAGTGTCCTTTGAGCTACCAAAAAGATGGGTGGGCAACTAGCTCCCCCACCTCTTTATTCCCCACGGACATCCGGCTAAAATTTTGACATAGCCGTTTGGTTCAGCGTAGTTGATATGACCCCTCAGTTCACACAGCCGTTGGGGAAATGGTTTTAACTTATATAATTGGCCCAGTGTGTACTTATAGCTGGCATGTACGCAGGGGGCCTCCGGGTCTCCCCCCCCCCCGAAATCTCACGTTTTTTTTCATTTCCCCATAATTTTTTGATACATCTCACAGAATAAGGGATTTGAAGTATTTCCCCCCCCCCCTCCGAAAGAAATTCCTGTCTACGTTCCTAACTTAGTGTTTGTCTTTAGAAAATATACGGAAGTTTTTCTGGGGGATTATTCATGGGGGAGTTTTCCGGGGAGAATTTGCCACGGAAGGAGGAGTTAGATTTTCCGTCATGAATTGAAAAAATCAGAATTAAAAAAAAACATGGTTTATCAACTGAAAGTAAGGAGCAACGTTAAAATTTAAGATGAAGATAATTTCTTAAACCACATTGGCCTGCCGTAATATAAGAAAAGGAATCCTTCAAAAATGGGATTTTTAAGGCCAAACGAGAATACTGAATAAGCATACCAAGCGAATATTTCGAGAGGACATCAACCTCTCTTCTTCATCATGAAACAAAATAATATATTCAAGATAAGTGCCGAAAAAAAAAACAAGAAAATCACACGTGGAAAGTCAATATAAAAAGAACCAAAAAACCAAAGAAAAAAACAAAATTAAAATATGAATAACATTTAATAAAAGCCAAAAATTATAAGAATATTATAAGAAAACCAAATATCTAACAACCATAAAAGCGAGTCATTCGCCAATATCCGCGATTTGCACAAAATCTAAAAAATTATGAACTGCCGTCGACGGATACTAGTGAACAACTGAGAAATAAAAGAAATGCTCAAGAACAAAACGAACTCAAATAAGTTAAGAGAACTATGTCATTTGATTTCTGATTTTAATTATTGCATTCCTTGCAGACACTCTTTGAGACATAAGGGGTTGTTCACGTGTTTGATTACATGATTGGGAAAGTGGTTCAAGGTTTATTTCAGGGATTACTAAAGTATCGGCTTGTCTTTTGAGAAAACTGAATTATGACTATTTTATTATTAAATCACCGGAATCTATGTTCAAAGCTAGACCTAAATGTTGGTATTTAAAATTTTCAGCCGCTTCCCTGTAGTACTGGACAATACCTTTGTCATGAGAAATTAAACTTGCTTGGTTAAATAAAACAGTATGTTCCGGAAAATCAAAGATATGTTCTTCAAGGGCAGAGTAAAAATTTTCCGGTTTTTTTTCGCTTTTTATGGTGTTAATGGAGATTTAATATGTCTGCAAGCCGTTGGTGAGTTACAACGTTTACACTTATTAATAGACCCAGTAAAACTATCAGTTCCCAAATTTATCAAAGAAAAGATCCTATCCCAAAAGATGAAAACTCTGGTGTTTACAGAATTCCATGCTCGTGTGGTCATTGGTAAATCGGAAGAACTTCCGATCTTCCTTGCAGACTATCGGCTTCTCAAAAGAGAAGCCGATACTTTAGTAATCCCTGAAATAAACCTTGAACCACTTTCCCAATCATATAATCAAACACGTGAACAACCCCTTAGGTCTCAAAGGGTGTCTG
Organism: Artemia sp. Qi Xiang Cuo; assembly: GCF_049724085.1. Taxonomy (NCBI): domain Eukaryota; kingdom Metazoa; phylum Arthropoda; class Branchiopoda; order Anostraca; family Artemiidae; genus Artemia; species Artemia sp. Qi Xiang Cuo. The sequence continues at coordinate 69,584,111 of NC_142801.1, read as the reverse complement.
CAAGGAATGCAATAATTAAATTCAGAAATCAGATGACAGTTCTCTAACTTATGTAATTGCTGGTTCGTTTTGTTTTTCAGTGAATGAATTGTTTTCTTTTATTTCTCAGTTGTGCACTAGTATCCGTCGATGGCAGTTCATAATTTTTTTTTAGGTTTTGTGCAAATCGTGGATATTGGCGAATGACTCGCTTTTATGGTTGTTAGAAATATGGTTTTAATTCTTTTATCTTTTGGCTTTTATTGAATTTTATTCATCTTTTAATTTTTTGTTTTTTCCATAGTTTTTTGGTTCTTTTCACATTGACTTTCCCCGTTTTTTTTTTCTTGTTGTTTTTTTTTCTTTTGCACTTTTTTTGAATATATTATTTTGTTTCACGCTGAAGAGGAGAGACGGTTGTCTTCTCGAAATATTCGTTTTCTTTGTTTATTCAGTAATCTCGTTTGGCCTTAAAAACCCGTTTTTGATCGTTTTCCTTTCTTATACAATTTAACATGAACGGGCATTATTCCGCACATGAGGGGGTACCCCCTCCTCAATCCTTCGCTCGTTACGCTAAAAGTTTTTATTGCTTAAAAAACTTCTTATGTCAATTCAACGGCCCTTGTGTTTCAGCAGTTGTTCTTGAAAAATTTGGTCAAAAAATCAAAGTTTAGCGTAAAGAGCGAGGAGTTGAGGATCCACCCTCTTGTACGGAATGATTTCAGTTTGTTTAAAGTTGTAATGTTGCTCCTTACTTCACACCACAATCTTTAGAGAAGCACTTTTCAGAATACTGTTTTCAGTTTCGAGAGCCAGAAGTACAAGATTCAATTTCCAAGACTAATTTTTCCTCTACTGCTACACTAGTTCCACCCTCTAGGTTAAGCACGGGCGAACTTTCACTAAGTTGTGTGTAGTTTTTTCCCGTCTGTAAACTCTGTGGCGGCTTGCATCGAGTACCCGAGTCTATCTTGCCCTCGTTATACATTAAAATTATGATGAATTTTTAGGAGTACAAGATGTTTGTAGTCATAATAAGATTAATTAAGGGGGATTTTGCTTTTGTGATATTAATAATTTTTAGAATAAGAAAATCAATACTTGAATTATATAGTTTAGTAAATATAGACGAAAAACCGAGTGTGGGACTGGCAACTCTCATGAGGCGATAAAAAAATCTTGAGAAAAATATGAAAATGATGCTAAACAAAATGAAAAGCATGCGAGGGTGGAAGGTTGGATCAAAGGGAGGCCGCTTTTGCTAGGGCCAATGTCCTGACGATATGCGAAGACGACATTATGTCAAGAGTTTTTGCTGGTTGGGAATAACGGAAAGGGCATTAAATGAATCCAGTACAATGATTCCCCTCTTACCTAAGAAACGTGAAAAAATGTCAGACCAAAATAATCCGTCAAAAGAACCAACTTTTTATCTCTTTCTTAAGAAACATAAAGATTTTATTTTTATATTAAATTCATTTTTTAAGCATCGCAAATAATTCTTCATTCTGACAGTTGTGTTTTTGTTTTATGTTTATAAGTTGGTAGAAATCAATAGAACAGACGAACGAAAAAAGTTGTCTTTCCCTTCAATCGTAAGAGTTGACAAAAATCTTGCTTCTTAAGCCAATCTTTTTATTCGGACTAGCAAAAAACAACTAACAGAACTATAGTTCATTAAGAGAAAGCATTATTTACATCAGGGGATTCCTATTATCTGATCGTTCCAAGATGTGTGTGGATTGGAAAGATACGACGGCTTTTTAAATACAATCTTGGAAGGAAAGTGGGCAAAAATAAGGAATGTTGGATTGATGCGACATCTGATTGTTGAAGCCGCCAATAAAACACAAGAGAGTTATTGGGGCTATTCAAGTGCGTGCTTGTAAAATTATGATGGAAGAAAGTTATAACTCCTATGAAAAGGTCCTTGAATTAGTAAGACTTGAATCACTTCACAACCGCCGCCAAAATCTTACAATCACATTCGGACAATTCATTCTAAGAAACTCTAAACACAGGTGTATCCCCCCCCCCTAATGCAACCCAAACACACACCAGAATTCAGAACAAGTTGAAATCAGTTCACTGCCGTTCAAAAGGGTATCAACATTTTTCCCTCCCCCTCCCTTTCTCACGGGTCTGTTTAACAACATGAGGCCCAATTTTTTTTGTAAATTGTTTGTAAATTATGTCAATTTTGTGCAATATGTTTGTAAATAGCTCAGTTTTAGTGCCCCAGTGCTATATCGAGTATGTCAATAAATATGTCTATGTCTATCAAACAATTCGTGGTGACGAACTGTAAGTAAGGAGCGACCCGGCTCAATAGTAACTGAAACTCTAAAAAAATCGAATTTTGATACCAATTGATACATCAAAAGAATCAGATTTTTATGGTAATTTCAAATATATAAGTTTCATCAAGTTTAGTCTTACCTATAAAAAGTTACTTGTCTTAGAAAATTTGCCTTAATTTTGAAAACAGGGAAAAACAGCCCCTAAAAGCACAGCACTTTAATGAAACACAGCACTTTAATGTAATGTGGGAGGATCTTTCCATGGAGGAAGTTTCATGAGAAAAGGGACATTGCTATGAAGGGGTGCCGGATTTCCCAGCAATATTTAAAAAACGATCAGAAATCAAATAATAAAAAAAAAGTTTTTTAACTGAAAGTAACGAGCAACATCAAAACTTAAAACAAACAAAAATTATTACGTATACGATTGAGTTCAGTAGACAGTAGGGTTCTCTGATACGCCGAAACTGATGGTTTAATTTTCATTAAGGTTCTATAACTTTTAGGGTGTGTTTTCCCCTTTTTTCAAAAATCAGGCAAATTTTCTCAGGCGTGTAACCCTTGATGGGTAGAACTAAATATGATGAAACTTATCTATTTGAAATCAGCATTAAAATCTGATTATTTTGATGTATCTATTGATATGAAAATTCCGTTTTTTAGAGTTTCGGTTACTATTGAGCCGGGTTGCTCCTTACTTACAGTTCGTTACCACGAACTGTTTGACCAATCCTCTTTGTTGTGCAAATCATTCACGATTTTTTTTTTTTACTTTTTAAGATTAGTTTTTTACATTTTCTGTTATACGTTTTTTACACATACTTAGGCTGTTGCTAATTGTAATTACACGTATGGAATGTCAAAAAGGCCCTACAGCCTCTTAAGTATACTTTACAAAATTGCTTATAATTATTTTCTTTGCCTCACACATAGTGAAAAACGCTCAAACTATGATAACTACTATTGCTAACAACTCGCTGTAGCACCAAGCCACCTGAGGCCAACGCAGCTACTCATACCACTCCTCTATCCCAATTCAAAGCCTCCCCTTTATACCCTCCCAGGAAGTTCCTATTTTCCTTAAATCTTTCCTTACGACATCCTCCCACCCGAATGTAGGCTGACCTGCTATCCTTTTAACCCTAGACGGTTGGCCGAAAAGGACAATCTTTGGCAAACTGTCACCCTTCGTCCGAAGAAAGTGCCCTAGCCATCTCAACCTTTCTCTTATAGCCCTAGAAAGTGGAATTGAACAACACTTTTAGTACGGCCTACTGTTTGAAATACGGTCAGTCAGTCGAAAACCCAAAACAATCCGTCGGGAATTTCTCTGGAAAATACCTATCAAATCTTACTTCGTTTTTCGGTGGACCACTCCCACAACTGTGATCCCTGTAGCTTCCAATATCTTCCTATCTTTGCTAACTTTTTTCAAACTATGATAACCTTTTCTAAATCCCATGGAGAAATCTTTTAAAATTTTCATTTTTAGAAAGTTCCATACTTTCGAATCTCTTATTTTCTGAAAGCTATCTATCTCATTAATAAAAGCTGAGTTAGAATTTCCCTTTATTCCCATCAGGAAAAAAGCAACTATTTCCGAAAGAGAAAGTTCTATTGATTCCTGGGAAATACTAAAGAAAAAAAGTATTTTGACTCGTCTTTCGAAGGGAAATAAAAATTAAAGAAAAGGGAGTCCTTTTAGAAGAAATAGTGCTCAGGGATAGTAGTTTATAATCCCTAGACAGCTATACATTCTTTTTTGGAGTAAAGTTTAGATTGGATGGTAAAATTCTCCGTGTGAAGGAACAGAGTTTTAAAGATTGTTGCGTGAGGATTATTTGTCTTCCTATTATTTGGAAAAGATATGTTGAAAGCTGACAAAATTGGACAATTTAAAATGAGTCGAAGCAAGGAATAACAAGTCAAAATTTACAGCTTTTAAACAAGTTCTTTGCAGAAAAAATCGAAGGTGAAAGAAACGAAAATGACATAAAGGAGCATATTTATTTGTCTTATGACGTAAATTTTTGGGAATATTGCTAATAAATATACGACGTCTGGTCAAAAAGCGTTTCCTTTAGTTAGTGTTGGAAGTATTAAAGGGCTAATTGTTGTAATAAATTGTTGTATTAAAGGGCTAAATGTTGTAGGGCTAATTTAAAGCACGCCCTCCTATTGAAATTGTGGAAAGAGTAAGGCATTTGTTACTGTTTTAAAACATTGTCATTTGTCAGGGGCGTCGTTGGGGGGGGGGGCAGTTCCCCCCAATAATTTGGAGAAAAATTATTATATAGCCCATGCCCCTTGACTATCTAGATATGGGTAACTCTTGCCCCCCCCCCCCCCCCTCCCCGATAAAATGCTGCAGCTACGCCCCTGCCATTTATTAGCACGATTGCCCATGCTCGAGACTCTCCGATCACTTCTTGAAAATTAGGAACAGTTGTGGCACCTTTGGCTCTAATCAAATAGCTTTCGTATTAATTCCCTATTTTGGGGATTGAACAGTACTTCCACTTCTAAAAACATTTAGTTCTTTTGCAACTGGCATGTCCCGAATCAAAGGCGGATCTGGAGCAAAATCTTTGGAGGGGGGCAATTAGACAAGGGTGCCAATAATTGACCAATTCGACAAGTGTGTCTAAAAAAGAGAGAAAAAAAGAAGGTACCAGAAAAATCTTAGGGGGGGGGGGCGGTGAGCTGGCCCCCCAGGATCCGCCCCTGTCCCAAATGAATATAAAATAGAATTTTCTTCGTACGGTTTTTGAGCTGTCATAAATTGTGCTAAAATCTTATGGTTTAGTCTTGCTTTTTTTATTGGTCAAATTGGCAATTGTCATTGCGAACAGTTTATGATAATAAACTATAAATATGGAGCGACCCGACCCAAGAGCAACCGAAACTCTAAAAATGAAGTATAGATATAAAATAAACGCAAGTAATAGATATGTTCCAGTGTTTATAATCATTAACACTATCATGATTATATGATATATAATTAGTGTTTATAATCACAGGATAACCCTAGATGGCACTAGTTACGTTGTTAGTGCGTAACTAGTGCCTAGTTACGTATGTGCTAGGAACACCGGGTACGTAGGATCTATGTTTCAGATTCGTAATTGTCACTATCTGGCTCAACACCCAGAGAAAAATGTCTGAGGATGTTAAATAACGTGAAATATCGTATACATTTATTTATTTATTTACTTGAAGGGTCACCGCTCTTGTCTCCTTTATAACTAAGAAGTTGTGTTTTTTTCAGGTGCATTCCTTGTAAACACTGCTCGTGGAGGGTTAGTTGATGAAAACGCTTTGGCACAGGCTTTGAAAGACGGACGAATACGCGCTGCCGCCTTGGACGTCCATGAAAATGAACCTTATAATGTTTATCAAGGTATTCTATGAACCTACACGAACAGGGGCGTCAATGGGGAAATGGGAGGTGGGCATTGTATTTTATTGAAATTATCCCTCCTCCCCAACTAGATTTTGAAAAAAATGTGTCTTCGTTGAAAAAAAAACTTGACCCCATACATTCTCATGAATTGGCATGACTGTATATGAATTGCTTATTCTGCCTACTTACTTTATTGCAATAATGTTTGCAACGGATGTGTCTGCCCTTTTTAGAATTTCACTAGTCCTTTACAGTTACGAGGGATATTGTATTATAAAAGTTAAAATTTTCTTACAATTAACATAAATAGGTCGTTTTTGTAGTTGTAGTTTTTGTAAGCTCCTTTGCGAACAGGTTCTGAAAAACCGAGGAAAGTCTTATGATCTTTATATGATACATATATCCTATTAACTACTGTCCGAAAAGAATTGTTCCCGGAAATCTGTCTGGGAATTGTTTATATCATTCGTTTTTCTTACTGCTAAGTGTTAAGGTTCATGAGGGCGTGTTCGTTCGGTATAATGGGATAAAGGTAAGCGAAGGCATACACTGTAAGGACTGCGATTACATGAAAACTCGTATTACGAAAGATTTCTAATTTCTGAAAAATTCCTGGGAAGATTTCCAAGAATCGTCTTTTGATGGAAATTTTGCCTCCCCTTCTCCTTTACCTTGTCATTATTGTTATAATTTTGTGTGTGTGTTGTTGCTTTCGCATAGTGTCAGGTTGAAAAACTCCTATCCCTTTTGCTTGTTGACAACCACCCACGATTTCTTCGTTCACCCTAATTGCTTTAATTCCTCTCTTTAATATGAAATTTTGTTTTGTATAAATTTATCTTCTTTTGATTTGCTTTTGTACTTTATTTGCACTTCTTCATTGCGGGAACCATTGATCAGCAATAGCTAGGCTTCCCGATGGTTAATTCCTTGAAATGCCACCGAGGTCAATAAAGGACTCTGAGAAAAATCTTTAAACTCACTAGCTCTAAGCAAGCATCTTCTCCGATTCTCTGACAACGGCTTAATCCAATCACTGAAGCTTCTCAGAAAAGAAAAGTAACGTGAGGCTGCATAACAATTCGTTTTTTTCAAGTTTGGTTTAGGTCTATTGTAAGGGGACTCTGAATACGATAATTTTTGTAGATCTTATCCCCCCCCCCCCTTAGGAGGTCCAACACACTCTGACTGTGATTTCAAAAATTTACTCGTTTTTAAATACTAGGCTCCAGTCGTTAGTCATGTTTCGTGGGGGGGGGAGATCTGTTTTCAAAATCTTGATGTCTTCGAATTTTGATATAATTTCTGCTATTATATGAACGATTTGTCCATTTTTCGGCGATTTTGTGAAATTGTGACCCCCCCTCCCCCCTCAAAAAAAGCTTACGTGCGCATCCGAGTGTTTTTTGACTTTTAGCAGTGACTCGTCTTTCATTAATTGCACCATCACCTCCTGGATCCTAACACCCAAGTTCTTATAGTTTGACTCCTTGGAAATAAGTTTAATATCTACTATGGCATGCCTATTTCATTTCTACTGTACCATTCACTTATTTTTTTTTTTTATATATCCTTCTCCTTTTCATGTTGCTGAAAGAATCGATTGATTTTACCTAAGTTTCCCGGAGAATAATTCCTTCAAATGTTATCTGAGATAAAGGATTTAGAGGAAGATGTTTAAGATTAGTAGCTCCAAGCAAATATATTTTTCTCCGGGAAGGTTTAATCTATTGCTTTCTGGGAACGGTTTAATCTAATCACTCAAGTTCCTCAGAAGAGGAAAATAACAAAAGGCTTCATATTGGATTCTGTATATTGAATTTGCCTCCTCTTTTCTCTATTCACTACTACAGTGGATTATTTTCTAGAACTCTCCATTCAAATTTCTACTCTAATATTGCAAGTTTTTAAAGGCTTAGAAGGAAAGTACTATTTTCAAATACGAGTTCAATCTAACATGCAAATATCCAAGCCTTTAGGGGAGTTCCGAAACAGAAGTAATTCAAAGAAATTGTAAAAAAATTTTGGCTTCTTAGAAGTTATTTCTTTTTTTCTTTTTCTTTTTTTGCACAGGATTCATTGGAGTCTAATTTATCTAACGTATTTAATTTTAATTTTTGTATTTTTTTTCTCTTTAAGCGACTTTTTTTTCTCTGAGTAAGTGACTTGTATGTCCCCCCCCCCCTACTTTACAGGCCAAGGAACCTTTGGAGGGATTGGCGTAGTTTATTATTGCAAGTATATTTCATTATCGGAAAATCTTATCTGATGTAATGTAGCTTACGTATCCGTGCGTTAAATATTTTCCTCAAACCTCAATAGCGGGTATCCTTCACAACCTGTATGTACGTAGGAAATATATTGCTGGTGAGGTATACTGAGGGACAAAAGCATTTGCTA